>NC_073302.1:55601164-55901164 GCF_027595985.1 Sorex araneus | reverse complement strand
GAATCAACCTCCCCAACTTCCAACTCTACTACAAAGCGGTTGTCATTAAAATAGCATGGTATTGGAACAAAGGGAGAGCTGCAGACCAATGGAATAGGGTTGAATACTCTGACATACACCCCCAAATATATGATCATCTAATCTTTGATAAGGGAGCAAGAAATGTGAAGTGGAGCAAGGAAAGCATGTTTAACAAATTTTGCTGGCAAAACTGGACGGCTACATGCAAAAAAATGGGCTTAGACCTCCATCTATCACCATGTACAAAAATCAGATCAAACTGGATTAAAGACCTCAACATCAGACCAGAATCCCTAAGGTACATTGAAGATAAGGTCGGCAAAACCCTCCACGACATTGAAGCCAAAGGTATCTTCAAAGCTGACACGCCACTGGCTAAGCTAGTGAAAACAAAGATAAATAAATGGGACTATCTCAAACTAAGAAGCTTCTGCAACTCAAAAGAAACAGTGACCAAAATACAAAGACAGTCTACAGAATGGGAAAGGATATTTATGCAGTACCCATCTGATAAAGGGTTGATAACAAGGATATACAATGCACTGGTGGAACTCCACAAGAAGAAAACTGCCAACCCGATCAAAAAATGGGCTGATGAAATGAACAGAAACTTTTCCAAAGAAGAAATCCGAATGGCTAAGAGGCACATGAGAAAATGTTCAACATCACTAATCATCAGGGAGATGCAGATCAAAACAACAATGAGATATTATCTCACACCACAGAGACTGGCCCACATCCCCAAAAACAAAAGCAACCGGTGTTGGCGTGGATGTGGGGAGAAAGGGACTCTCCTTCACTGCTGGTGGGAATGCCGACTGGTTCAGCCCTTTTGGAAAACAATATGGACGATCCTCAAAAAGTTAGAAATTGAGCTCCCATTTGACACAGCAATACCACTCCTGGGAATATATCCCAGAGAGGCAAAAAGGTATGGTAGAGATGACATCTGCATTTCCATGTTCATTGCCACTCTGTTTACAATAGCCACAATATGGAAAAAACCAGAGTGCCCGAAAACAGATGATTGGCTAAAGAGACTCTGGTATATTTACACAATGGAATACTACGTAGCTGTCAGAAAACATGAAGTCATGAAATTTGCATATAAGTGGATCAACATGGAAAGTATCATGCTGAGTGAAATGAGTCAGAAAGAAAGAGACATACATAGAAAGATCGCACTCATATGTGGAATATAAAGTAGCTGAGAGGTACAAGCTTACAATGTTGCAATTCCTGGCAGACATTTCTCTGGACTTAGTTACTAAAATACAGAAATCCAAAACTATACTGCTGCTAGTGTGGCCTCCTGACCTCATATCTCTTCATTCTCAGCAATGGAAAACAAATTACCAAATGCGTTCTTTTCAGCAGATCGACTTTAGGGGGGAGAAACTTCAAATCAATAATAGTGAATTTTTTTGTTTAAATATTGAATGTAATCAAAGTAAAGTGAAAGTAAAGTGAAATTTACCAGTTACACATGCGGGGTGGGGGGCTAGGGAGGTGGGGGGAAGGGGGGAGGTATATCGTGATTCTTGGTGGTGGAATATGTGTACTGGTGAAGGGATGGGTGTTTGAGCATTGTATAACTGAGACTTTAACCTGAAAGCTTTGTAACTTTCCACATGGTGAATTAATAAAAGAATTAAAAAAAATACAGGTCAGACTATTCTTGAACTCTCAGAGCAAAAACATTCCATAGGAATCCAAGATATACAATTTTATACAATTAGTTGTAGTTGTATAATTACCAGCTTCCCTCCTCACCCGGATAAGAGCTCCTGGCGGCCGAAGACCTCCAGAGCCTAGCCACAGCCATAGTCGAGGCCCCTCTCCACACGTTCGGACGAGCCTCTTGCATGAAGGAAACGGCAGAGGAACCCAGGTGTGTGGGACCTGGGGCTGAGACCTCCAAGGCTGCTCGGATGGGGACTGGGCCTCCTCTGCTCAGATTTCCCATCTCCCAGTAGCTAGGCAGTCACACCCAGGGACTGCCCCCGGTGCTGTGTAATCCTGTCAACGGCCAGCATCCAGAGACTTAAAAGCAAGCTCCAGGAAGCCTGCGGCCTCGAGATATCTTATTGCCTATTTTTCCCTCTGGAAGAACCTGGTAAACTACTGGGAGTTTCCTCCCCACATGGGAGAGCCTGGCAAGCTCCCCATGGTGTATTCATATGCCAAAACCAGTAATAAGCTGGGTCTCCTTCCCCTGACCCTGAAAGAGCCTCCAGTACGGCATCCTTGGAAGGACAAGTAGAGAGAGAGGCTTCTGAAACCTCAGGGCTTGGACAAATGGAGATGTTACTGAGACCGCTCGAGAAATTCGACAATCAACAGGATGATGATGATGATGGTAATGAGGATGATGAGGTGTAGTTTAGTTTTCTAGCTATTGAGTAGGCCTATTTTAGCATGTTTCAAAATTAGTAAAACGTAAGGAACTATCAACCAGCTAATGGTTGAATAATCAGTTCTTTTATTTTTAATGAATGGAAACAAGATTTATGAGCCACTTACTCTTATTTTACAGTACTTCAGCCACAAATAAAAGAAGCAACTTGGTGTCATAACATCCTAACAATGTACTCAGATCCTTGGGACATAAAAGTGACTTTCAGATATTAGATGCAGAACCTTTTTATTTATTTATTTATTTGTTTCTTTTTTTAACTTTGCTTGCAAGAATAAGGAAAATACAAGTTGTTAATAACAGATTTTTATTCCATATTTCAAGTAAAAGTGGGGTCTGGGAGGTAGCTTAAAGGATTGGAACCCTTACCTGGCATGTACAAGATCCTAAGTTTGGTCTCTGCCATCAAATTCCACCTCATTCCCCAGCAGCACTAAGCTCTCAGCATCACAGTACAATTTTACTACAACTAAAATTGTATACCTTGGGTTCCTATGGAATGTTTTTGCCCTTAGAGTTCAAGAATAGTCTAACTTGTATTTTATTTTTAATCTATGCCAATAATCCAACCAAATAGGTCACTAGTTTTATTATAGGACAAAATACATTTTACAATGCTATATTTCAAATATGTATTTGTGGTACCTCCAAATCTCATTAACTGGGCTTAAACCAACAAAAAAGTCAACTGTAGATCTAAATGGATCTTTTTGCAGAAAGCTGTCCAAATTAAGTCCATCCGAAAAGTGGCCACATATATTCACAATCCAGACCAATAGAATCTTTGCCTACTCTATAGTAACTGACTCTTAATCCTGCTGGCAGAGGGTCAGTTTGGTGACCCTTCACTCAGAATGATATTTTAAATTTTCATATAAAGCATATGTTTAACAGAGTAAAATGAAACATTGCAAAGGAAATCAAATTTGAAAGATCATGATCACGAAAAATCACGAAATCTCGTTAATCATCAATTTCTCGAGGCTGCTCAGTAACCTCTCCATTCGTCCTTTCCCTGAGATCTTAGAAATCTCTCTTGACTTGGCCCTCCCAATGATGTCGCACTGGAGGCTCTTTCAGGGTCAGGGGAATGGGATCCAGCTTGTTACTGGATTTAGCATATGAATACACCATGGGAAGCTTGCAAGGCTGTCCCATTTGGGCAGGAAACTCTCAGAAGCTTGCCAGTTTCTCCCAGAGGGAGAAGTAGGCTACACGATATAGCTCAGCTGCAAAGCAGCCAAGCGCTTCTGGGAGCTCACTTTTAAGTCTCTGGATGTTGACTGTTGATGGGATTACACACATCTCGGTTCCTCTGCTGGTACCTTCATGCGTTCGAACGTGTGGAGAGGGGCCTCGAGCATGGCTGTAGCTAGGTTCCGGTGGTCTTCAGCCGCTGGGAGCTCTGCTCGGGTGGGGAGGGAAGCTGGAGCCCATCACCTCCGAAGGGCCTGGGGAAGACAGCAAGGCGTGCGGGCAAGAGACTCTCTGCATCGCTCTCTTCTGGGAGCTCGTTTTTAAGTCTCTGGATGTTGGCCATTGATGGGATTACACACGCCTGGGTTCCTCTACCAGTACCTTCATGCGTGAGGTGAAGAAAAAGAAAAAGAAAAGTTAAAACAGTTTTGCATTTAAACAGTTTGTATGATACTGAAACATTTCTATCTTTAATACATTATGTATTAAATAACAAAAGTACCAGTAAGTTAAGTAAATAGCATAAGTTCAAAATAGTGATGAGTCTAAAAATATTTTTGGAACATCCATAAGGATTTACTGTGTTATATAAACACAGACTCTACTGTGTTATGAAAAAAAAACTGTGATTTCTGTGTCAAAATCACAGGTATTATATAGGCTAATATTATTTGCAAAAACACAAGATTTGAGAAATGGATATTGGCGCAAATAATGATGCAGTATAGTTTTTCTCACCAAATGCATTGGTGCTCTGCAATCTAGCTTCTCATTACAGAATGTGCCTTATTACTCCATTACTTTCTGTATTTGATATTGTGCCACATCCCTTGCATTCACTCACTTCCTCTTATAATGGTCTGAGGAGCTAATACTGATCCCAGGTTACAAAAGCACAGTATTTGAGGTGCAGAGTTTTTTTTTTGCCACTAATCTGGGGTTTTAACCCAGGTGTGACTGATCCTAGGGCTGACTGATCTTGTGATCTTTGGGCTTTAATATCCTTTTTTCCCCAGAAGAAAACCTGTTTCTTATTAATAATCTTATGGTAAAAAGCTCACACTCTCTATAGCAATTACCTAGCTCTTTGTTTTATTAAAATGAAGCATGTGAGTGTTTATTCTAAATAAGTTCAAAACCTCTGTGGGAGTAAGTTGAATATAAATTATAAACTAGTCATGTGTTTATCAGTGCTCTAACTAACCAAGTTCAAGCTCATTTCTGGGCTACTGTGTTTTATTTCCCTCTTCTCTAGTTCCAGTCCCTATATTATCTAAATAGAAATAAATGTTGCCATTTACTTTTCCCTCAAATGATAAATTTCTTTATATTATACTGACAAAAAAACCTCTTTAATTTCTTTCTTCTTTGATAACTAGATCCTCATTTCGAGTAAGTGAGTAAAGTAAGCAGGTTGCTCAATCTCTATAAGACTTTTATCTTCCCCGAGTCAAAAAGGAAGCCAACAACTGTAGGTTGATCTGCTCAATTTCCAACCTCAGTGTTGCCTCAGAGGGACAATGCTGCTTCTAGAAAGAGGCCATTCCATCTCCTTTGGTTCATTATTATCAGAGGCTGCTGGTTACAGACAGTGCCAAATTATATGAGGAGGTTTTTCTTACTATGTTCTACTGTCCACAAGGGACAGAATTGAAACCACTAAAATAATTCTATGTGGTATTCTAGGTCTAACTCATTCTTAAGAGAAATATTTGGATACTTGGTATATTTTAATGTCAGGATAAAACTCTTAGCAATTCCCTGTTGAAACAGTTTATGTAACTTAGAGGAATTCTAAACATGATAAATGTATCATACAAATGTCTTCATGTCAAGGATAGAATTTATCCAAAATAAGATCAGACAAGTTTAATAAACCACTTAAGTGTTATGAGGCATGCTTCATCCAAGGATGAATTATATCTCTATCTCTGATTCAAAGTATATGTTCTATCATTTTAAATATTGAATAAAAAAAACTTTAAATGATGTGATAGGTCTTATTTAAAGCAACAAATGCTAATGAAACTGAATTGAAGGTTAACAGACCTTCTGTAACTCAGAAATATTGTTTAGGAAAATCATACTAGAAAAGGTATTAAAAATGAAATCCTCGAATTTTCTTTAAAAATCTGCTTAAACCCATATTAAGTTTCTTTAAAGGCATATTAAACTTGCAGAATTTAAGTATCAATAATTATAGTATTTGGTTTATAGCTCTTTTTTGTTTGTCGGGTGGGAGGTATTTATTTTGTTTTTGAGGAACTACTCCTTGCTTTGCACTCAGAAATCACTCCTGGTGGCTTCTGGGGATCATAGAAGGTGTGGGGTTTGATCCCACGTCTGCTCTGTGCAAGGCAAGTGCTGGATCCACTGTGCTATTGCTTTGCCCACTACAGCATTTGTTTCAATGACTAAATTGCCATTTATGTTTTGCTAAGCATCAGTAATTTTTTTTTTTTTTTTACATCATACCCACCGATGCACAGGGGTTACTTCTGGCTCATGCACTCAGGAATTACTCCTGGCAGTGCTCAGGGGAACCCGGGTTGATTGCGTGCAAGGCAAATGCCCTACATGCTGTGCTATTACCTCAGTAATTTATTTTTTTATTGAATAGACCTAACTGTGAGATAGATCCTTACAAAGCTGGCCATGATTAGGTTTAGGTTTTAGTCATACAGTGTTCCATAACTCATCCCTCTACCAGTGCACATTTCCTAGCACCAGTGCCCCCAGTTTCCCTCCCATCACCCTGTTACCCCCACCCCCTAGTCTGTCTCTATGGCTGATGCTTTTCTCTCTCTCTTTCTTCTCTCTCTCTCTTCTCTCTCTCACTCTCTCCCTCTCTCATTTTCTCCTTTTGGGTATTGTGGTTTGAAACATATACTGAAAGTTTGTCATGTATATCCTTTCACCTACATTTAACATTCAGTTCTTGTCCAATAGAGATATTATTTAAACTTAAAATGAGTTATATTTCTGCTAGAAGTTTCTATAAAGAAAATTTATTTAAAAAACATGTTTTACATTGGAAAATAAGACAAGAATGTGTGAAAGCAGCTTGCTCTAGAAATAATATTTGGTAATCCTTTTCATTCTACTACCTTTAGCAAATCAAAAATTAAGAAAATGCCTAATCAGAATAAAAATTTGAAGTGAAATTGTTCTTTGAGAAAGTTTTCAAAGCAACTTTAGGAACATTTTTAAGAAACTAGGATCTTTTGAGTAATTTAAAAGAAATGGATTCAGCAATATCAGTTTTATTGCTCCTTTGTTCCTATCACAGATGATCCTTTAGCTACAAGGATATTGAGACACAATATTTTGTTACAACCTTCCAGAAAGTCCTTCTCCATTCTGAAATTGCCACCTCAGCACTTCAGCTTCATTTTGCACCCTGATGTTATATAAGGCATCACTACCTTTAAAATGCATGAAACAAGCCTTATTTGCATTAAAATTTTCATCCTTTAATCCTTCATCTCAGTGTTTTTCATCATGTCAAAACGCTTCAAAGATTTGGCTTGTGTAGTCGTCAAACTCAAAGCTGAATTTAATCCTGACCTCACAAAATGTTAAATCTTTTCCATCTAAGCTTCGAATCTAACAACTTTATTTGAATTAATTGACAGCAATCATGCCTAAACTCAGTGGTTATAGACCTTCAGATCTGTAGGGGGAGTGTGGGTTTGAACCCAAGAGACGCAAGCACAGAGCAGAATGAGTACTTACAGAAAGGAGTGTTGCTCCATAAAGTAGCCCCTTTGGGAAGTCATATACTTAGTCCAGTAATGATGTTATTTTTCAAAACAATTTTGAAAATTTTCTTTTACCCTTCAGAGAGTGAACACTGGTTGCAAAGGTAAACACATTTTATTTCTTCAGCATATGCAGTGTGTGTGTGTGTGTGTGTGTGTGTGTGTGTGTGTGTGTGGTGATGATGGTGGTGGTGGTGGTGGTGATGGTGATGGGGCTAGGACTGAACCCAAGTCTTGTGAGTTCAAGGCTAACACTTTATCACTGAGTCACAGCTGGTCCTTAGTTTACTTATGAATAGCTATCAGGTACAAGTCTCTGGTTTTTTAAAAAAATCTGCTCTGTTAAAAAGAAAAGAAGCAACTTAATTTTTATCTTTTGAATTTAATTTCAGTTTTAGTCAACTTTAGTTTCTTGTGTGTTATTGTTCATTCAGTAATTCCCAGGTCTTTTTGCCACTCTTTTCTTCTTGAATTATCTGTCAGTTCTGAGATCTTAGTTAGCCCCTGATGTCATCCCCATGTGTCCATGAAAGGGTATCATTTGTCCTCAGAAATGATACTTTATAAAGATATTCTGTGGCCTACAGACATACATTTGCTTCCCTGCTCACTTCATCAGCATGACCTTTTCAGCCTCTCAACCTGCAATTTCTGTTTATACCCCTAGCAAGACTACCAGGTGGTTTAAAGTCCCCCAGGCCTTTTTTTTTTCTCACTCCCTTTGTTGGGGTGGCAGAATAGAACTTCAACAAGATATGTTTGGGTGCCCACTTGTGCTTCTCTAGGTCTCTGGGAATTTGGTGGAGCTATATTGCCCCCGTGCTGCTTTCATGTGCCCACAAGCCACCATCTTTATTTTTCTCAGCTTTGCACTAGTCAAGAGAGCCTTCCTTCTAGTCCATTCTGGAGAGGCACACACCTTTCTTTGATCTCCATTACTACCTTGTCTGAGTAGGATAAAGTATAAGGGAAAAGGGAAAATTTGGAGAGAGATGCTATGATGGCTGATTTTATGTGTCAACTTGACTGAGCTTTTGTGTGTCCTGAGATTTGGTGAAACATTATTCTGAGTCTGTTTGTGTGGGTGCTTCTAGGTAATATCAACATTTTAATTAGGAGATTGGATAAAGCAGGTAACAGTACTCTTCTCAATGTAAGTGTGCCTTGTCCAATCCATTGTAGATGGAGATAAAAGTAAAAGGTATGTATAAAGTGATAATTACCATTCTTTCCCTGATTGTCTTTGAGCTAAGATATTGATCTTCTGTCTTTGGACTTCGACTTGAAGTGGTCACTTGATCAGCTCTCTTTATTCTCAAGCAGCTCAGACTGGCATGATAACAGTAATTGTCCTAGGGCAATCACTTGACTGCTGAGTGTCAAGTAAAGGACAACTGAGCTTCTAAACTGTGTCAATACTTACAATGAATCCCTTTTTTCTTGTTATAAATGAAAGTATATTACATTATATATTAAGTAACACTATGTCATATGGTACACATCTGTATACTATTATTGGTCCTTTGGAGAAATCAGATTAATACAGATATCACTGTCATCCATATTGCTCATTGATTTGATTGTGCGGGCACCAATAATGTCTCCATGGTGAGACTTGTTATTGTTTTTGGCATATCGAATCTGCCACAGGGAGGAGCTTTCTAGGCTCTGCTGTGTGGGTGTGATACTCTCGGTAGCTTGCCGGGCTCTCCAAGAGGGACGGAGGAATCGAACCCAGGTTGGCCGAGTACAAGGCAAACGCCTTACCCGCTGTGCTATCACTCTGGTAGAGCATTTACCTTGTATGCAGCCGACCCGGGTTCAATTCCTCCACCCCTCTTGGAGAGCCTGGCAAGCTACTGAGAGTATCTCGCCCACAGGGCAGGGCCTCACAAACTACCTATGGCATATTTGATATGCCAAAAACAGTAAAAAGTCTCATAATGGAGACATTACTGGTGCCCGCTCGGGCAAATACAGAGATACAGAATAATAATTTAAAATATAATCTGTCCCCATCATATTAAAAATTTTTTATATCTTGCTTTATATTTGCCTATTTTTACTCCCATTTTACTTCATTTCCTTTTACACTCAGCATGCTGAGAATTGATTGTGTTAAGACACATATAAATTTCTTATTTTTGAATTACATTTTTTATAAGATTTATTTTTAGCAGAGACTCGAGATAAATTGTGTGATTAATTTAAAATAGACATTTGTTATTGGCAATTTCAAAATTGCTCCCATTAGAAACTTCAGGTTCATGCATTCCAATTTGTCAAAAAAAAATCTGTGTTCGTTTATTTTATCTTGCTTCTGTAATTCATAATCAGAACTGAATATCAGAATCCTCTGTGTCTTAATCCCCTTTTTAACACTTTGTCTTTTTGTGGTCTTTGGCATGTTGTTTAATCTTTCCTTGACTCAAGTTCCTCATTGGTAAAATGAAAACATTAACAATATTTGCTTTCTATAGAATTGTTGTGGAAATTAGTTAATGTTTATAAAAATTCTCTAACTGTGGAAAGAGCTATATCACTTCAGAGTATTGGAAACGTGCTGTCCAAATTTTCCTTTTATAGAGTGGACAGTTTTAGAAATGTCCTTGTGGGGCCAGAATGTTAAGCATAAGGGTTAAGGGCCTAGCCTTGCACTGCCATGAATGAGCCCTGGGCACAAGGCCAGGAGTAAACCCTGATTATGGTTGGGTGTCCCCCCCCCAAAAAAAAAACAAAACCAAAAGTCCTTGAATTCAGCTTTGCAGATCTACAGACTTATTGTGTCTGAACTCAACGCGTTTGCAATGTATTTGGATCTATTTGAGAATTCAAGTTCCATTATTTTTTTGTGTGTGTGGTTATTCCCTTCCCAATTTTATTTTTTGTACACTGGGGATTAAACCCAAGACTTCACACATGGAAGGCATACGTTCTTATTACTGAGCTATATCCCTGGCTGGCCCATAGTTATTTCCCTTTCAAAGAATTTTTTTTTGGTTATGCTATCTAAATATGTGTAATCATGCACACATACAATCCCATTTATCTGTTTATTTTCAGTGCATGATGTTCTGGCAATATTTATTAAGATGTAATGGAGTTTCACACAGTTTAGCAATTTTTTTGTTATGGTCATTGAAGTGTTTGAGGGTCACACAGTTTAGTTTTGGTGAACACTTACAGTCCTTCTGGTGGTTGCACACACTTTAGGGACAGTGCTTCGGTCCACTAAGCAGCAGAGTGCCAAATATCACACCCTACCGAGGAGACACATGCTTCATAAAGATTGCATTGGGCAGGCAACTAACTGATGGCCTCATGGTTAGCCACAGAGCTATCTCCTAGAGCCTAGGTCAGCAAGTTTAGAAAATTAATTAATTATATTTTGCACCACACTCAGTGGTGCCCAAGGTTTATCCAAGACTCGGTACCCAGGGAACCATGTTGTGTCAGGAACACAAGTCTGCATGCAAACCATGCACTCAGGCTGTTAAGATATCCCTTTTGGTCCCAGATTAGCAATTTCCATTATCTTTCTTGTGTGATGGCTTTTTAGAAAACAATTTAATAGAATTTAATTTTTATTTTAATTAATTAATTAATTAATTTTTTTTTGGTTTTTGGGTCACACCCGGCGATGCACAGGGGTTACTCCTGGCTCATGCACTCAGGAATTACTCCTGGCAGTGCTCAGGGGACCATATGGGATGCTGGGAATCGAACCCGGGTCGGCCGCGTGCAAGGCAAATGCCCTACCCGCTGTGCTATTGCTCCAGCCCTTAGAATTTAATTTATTTTTTAAAATAAGGAGATACAGGGAGAAAGACAATAGGTCTTTGATTTAGAAAAATTGGTATAATGAATATTCTTATTTTCAATCTATAATCATTTGAGAATAATAATATGAATAAAATATTCTAAATTTTGTACTTCAATTTTCTGGCTTCAATAGAAAGATACTATTATATTTCAATGTAAGAATTTCAAATTCTTATTTTGTAGAAACTTTTGATATCTAGAGGAAGATTAAAATGACAAATAGGCCTAATATTCTTTTTCCATTCTTTCTCTTTTTTATTTATCTGCATTTTGTTTTGGGTGCACCCAGCAGTTTTCAGGGCTTACTCCTGGTTCTGTGCTCAGGGATCACTCCTGGTGGGGTGGGGCAGGACTGTATATAGTGCCTGGAATAAAACCCAGTCAGCCAAATGCAATGTAAGTCCCTTACCCACTATACTATCTCTCAGGCATCAATATTTGTGTTCATCTGTGTCTCTCCCCTCCCCCCTCTTTTTTTTTATTGAATCACCATGAGATACAGTTACAAAGCTTTCATGTTTGAGTTTCAGTCATACAATGATCGAATACCCATCCCTCCCCTAGTGTATGTACATTTTCCACCAACAATGTCCCCAGCATCCCTCCCCCGCATCCCATCCCTCCCCCTGATTCTATGGAAGACAATTAATTAATTATATTTTGCACCACACTCTCTTATACTCTTACACTCTCTGCTTTTGGGCATTATGGTTTGCAATACAGATCATTTCTATCTTTTTAACTTTCTGGGAAACTACTGATAATCATGATTCTCTTTGCTTCTTTGCTACTGCTTGTCATTTTCAGAGAAGATACTGAGCACAGATGTTTAGAAATTTTCATGAGTTACTTGATGTACCTTTGCCACTTGCCTTGCTTACTTCCTCTGTGAGTTCATCTGTTTCTCTGTCTCTGTCATTGTTTCTTTCTTTTCGTGGCTTCCTTTGAAATTATTGTTATTAGTTTGAATAGCAATGTGAAAATACCCTAGTTTTATCAGCCAAAATGCAGTTTAACTATAACTTGCATGTCCCTATATTAAAAAAAGTTTGAACTCTGCTTTGTTTTCATCGTATTTTTTAAGTTTGACCTTTGAAACCATTATTTCTTTATTTTTCCTTTTCCTTTCCCTATTTTTTTGTGGGGAAATGTTCGCTTCTTAAATGTTTTGAAGTTTAGGTAAAACATGGTTAGAACTATTAACATTAACAGTTTTAATGTGAAAGTTATTGTACCCCACTATCACCAAAATGCCCAAGATGTGTTGTCCTTATGTCTTCTCTAGTCCATCTCTTCAACCTTCCAGTACTTGATGTCTCAGTTTTGTAATCAAACATGAACAGTTTGCTCTCATTCAATATTGTCTATTCCCTTATTTTGTGAATCTCTCATCTATCTCTATGCTGCTGAAATGACGATTTTTCCTCCCAGATACAGGAGAGATAATACAGGGACTTAGGCATTTGCCTTGCACACTGTTAAGCCCAATTTGATCCCTGGCACCACTTTTGGTGTCTCACCCCACTCTCTACTACTTTTCTCCCAAAGCCCCCACCAGGCTTCGGTAGGAGTGGTTCTTAAGCACAGAGCCAGGAGTAAGCCTCACGCAGTGCCAGGTGTGGCCCATAAATACAAACCAAACCAAAACAATCCCCCGAAACAGACAAATAAAAGCCAGTCCCAAACTTTTGAAACTTAAAAAAGAAATGAATTTTAATTTGTTCTGATTGAATTATTCTATGCCATCACATGTTTTTTCTGAGGATAATAATGAGGAAGATGTTCCTAGGTTGGGAAGAACTTTATTTTATTTATTTATTTAAAAAAATTTAAAATTTCATTGATCACCGTGAGATAGTTACAAGCTTTCATGTTTGGGGTACAATCTCACAATGGTCAAACACCCATCCCTCCACCAGTGCACGTTCCCCATCACCAATATCCTGGGTATACCCCCCCCCTTCCCCACCCTTCCCCTGCCTCTATGGCAGACAATATTCCCCATACTCTCTCTCTACTTTGGGGCATTATGGCTTGCAACACAGACACTGAAAGGTCTTCATGTTTGGTCCATTACCTACTTTTAGCATGCATCTCCCATTCCAACTGGTTCTTCCAGCCATCATTTTCTTAGTGATCCCTTCTCTATTCCATCTGCCTTCTCCCCTCCACTCATGAAGCAATCTTCTAGCTATGGGGCAATTCCCCTGGCCCTTGTATCTACTGTCTTTTGGTGTCAGCCTCATGTGTTGTTATTTTATACTCCACAAATGAGTGCAGTCCTTCTATGTCTGTCCATCTCTTTCTGACTCATTGGGAAGAACTTTAGAAAGATGTTTGCGTGCTTTAGAAAGATGTATTGTATACACACTTATATGCACACACATACAACACACTGGGAAATAAAGCACACTTATATGCACACACATACAACACACTGGGAAATTCATAGGAGAAATTTAGAGAAACAGGGTAATTCTTCCCTTGAACGTGGTTTCTCGTAACTGTGATTTTTATTTTAGAGATTGGTCTATTCTTCTTACCTGAAGTTTTGAAAACATAAGATAAACAGAAGACCACACTCCCTGTAAAGAATTACCTGACACTGATTGTAGTTGTTTTCTGTTAATGTAAATCTGTAGGAGGGTAAATGGTCTCTTTGAATCTCAATTCTAAAGAAAAATCTCTGAGTTAGCTAAGAATTCTATAAGCTCAGGGTCCTTTGGGCCAGATGGAAATTGTGAGGCTTCAAATGTCTCTAGAGTTAGTTTGGGTCTCAACGGTCAAAGACGTCTCCCAGAAGTTGAATAATTAGAAGCAAGTACGTTCTGAGCCAGTTCACATCTTTTATCACTTAGAGGTAACTGTTCCTTCACAGAGCCATCCATTCGCTTCTCCTGAACATGTGTCTGATATTCATTAGAACAAGAAAGCTGAAAATGTGTTTCTGAATGAATAGCGGTTCAGAACTTGGGAAAGGAGACCGGCTTTCACAGAAACATGCTGATTGTTTAGCTGTAAAATAACGAGGCAAGGGAACAGGGACATACACTGTTCAGTCCAGCTCATAGCATGTGGCTGCCAGCTCACCAAAAGAGATCCCATAGTTTGGCGGAGCAGAGGACCAAACCACAGCCAGGAACTGTAGGGGGTGAAAGGAAGCAGGGGATTCAAGTCTACACATCCTAATCATTGCAGAGCCCTGTCGAGGGTTCTGGTAGCTTCTGTAGGACAGAGGGTGCTCCTTACCTCCCAACAAACCCCCTTTGTGGTCCTTTGAACACAACCCACTTTGGACAGAGTCCTGTCACACCCCTGCTTGCTGAGCGGCCTCTGCTCTCCCTGGGATCTCTTGGCTTTGCACCTCCCTGGCCCCTCCCAACTGGACCACTCCTGGGACAGCATGTGCTTTGCATGAAATAACAAGGTTAACTGGACAAGGTTGAATAGCTGTGCCGGGAGTGCCTTCAAGTCTCAGGATAGAAATGAAATAGGCGTTATAATGACCATGCTAGAGAAGAATTAGCGTCTTCTCAAGGGTTGCAACCCTGATGCTATTTTATGACATGCCTTGAATCATCTTTTCTTCCTCTTTTTATAAAGGTAGGGATACAGAATGCTGTCTGTCAAACATACAAAGGGAGAACTGGAGAATTAAGTGTGGGTATGGTTTTCTGAATGGCTTACCTCTAAACCTATTCCTGAGCAAAAGTTCTGGAAAAAAATCAAATTACTCACCTCAAAGGAAGAGTAGAAAGAAGCCCTGAAAATCCTCTAGAAAAAAAAATATCAGGTAGCATTTGATTTTGTTTTTGTTGACAAATTTCTTGCTCTGTTTGTTCAAGATATTTCAGGCAGAAAAGGACCAGGGGTGATTTGGAAATGCATTTTTCCAGGGAGGGTAAAACCTGGTGTAGAAGATGAAAAGAGCAGGCTGGACTCAAGCAGCGTGTAGACCAGGAGTGATTGTGGAGCCTAGTGAGCAGTGATGATCCTAGAATTCCAGAGGCCCAAGAGGAGGCAGACATACTAACTGAGAAAGTGGAACCAGCCTGCAGGCAGGAAACCTAGAGACTTACTGGAAGACAAGACCAAACAGTCAAGCTTGCTGCCAGAAACCACAAGATTGTCAAAGACCCTGCAAGAAATAATGTGAAAGGACTAAAGGTCAGCCCCGGGGTCACATCCAGACACACATCTTAGTTGGGATTAAGATTGAAGGCAAATAATAACAAATTTCATGGTGGTTGCTGGCAATGGAGACTTTTGATACTAGAATAAATTTCAGCCTAGACAGAAACCTATAATGAACACATTACTTTTTTAAAAATGTGATAACAGGCATGCTATACAAATAAGTTTGGGGAAAGGATAAATTATTCCCCGCCACCTCTCACCTAAACTGTTGTTTCAACTTCTTGTTTTCTATCCTTATAGTGGGACACCTTTCCTGACAATCTGAGTCTTATACAGCTGCCAAAGCAATTCTCCTAAAACACATGTCTGGTCACATATCCCTTTGCCTAAATCCTTCCACTGATTGCCTATTGTTCTAGCAAGAGTTTCCAACGTGTTTTGGTGAATACTAGTCTTGTGAATACTAGTTCTGTGAGGTAATTAGCCAAAGGGTGTGTATTCGAACAACATGCATTTTCTAAAGACTATAGGGTATTCAATGGGAGCAACACAGCAACACTTAGAAGGCTCTGAGAAGTCCTGCAACAAACCTTTATTGAGTGTTAACCCAGTACTTTCCAAATATTTTAAGCCATGGGCAACTTCTCTTTTTTTTCCTTCATTCATCTATTAAAACCCATCAATGTTGATTGAAATGGATTGAAGTGCTTTGATAAGTTTTATAACATGGGGAAAATACATTTTGTATTGCATAAATTTTTAAAAATCCCTGTTTCCCCCTACTTCTCCTGTTCTTGGTTGTTGTTTGTGAGGACTGGAGGTTTCACACAGACCTGGTTGTGGTGCTGGCAGGAGGTTGTAGATGAAAATCAAGTTGTGGTGTCTGTACACATGGCTGAGGTGCTCACTGAGTTCTGCACTCCTTTAGTTGTTTTGCTTGCCAGGAGGTGTCAGACTTTCTGATGGAGGCACGTGTACATTTTTTTAAAGTTATGGTGCTCACTGGGGGTTTGGATCACTTTTTGATGATTTTCCAGCTGCAGTGTGAAAATGGAGGATCACAGCCCAGAGTTCTACCAGGTTTGACAGCAGAGGGGCTAGGATCATGTTTGGCATACGTAGTGACATCAGGGATTTCAACTTGTGACCATATGCTTACTATACAAGTGTCCTAAACCCTATGCTATTCCTCCTGCCCAGATAACATTTTTAATAGTATATTTGGTCTAGTGCCTCCCTGTCTTCATGTGTTTCTCATCTATCGTCAATCTTCCTCTTACACTTTGTGCTGTGACCAAACAATAATAATGTTCTCATGGGCTGGAGCGATAGCACAGTTGGTAGCATGTTTGCCTTGCATGCAGCCGACCTGGGTTCGATTCCTCCGCCCCTCTCCGAGAGCCTGGCAAGCTACTGAGAGTATCTCGCCCACACGGCAGAGCCTGGCAAGCTCCCCGTGGTATATTCAATATGCTAAAAAAAAAACAACAAAAAACAGTAACAAGTCTCACAATGGAGACGTTACTGGTGCCTGCTCAAGCAAATGGATGAGCAACAGGATGAAGTGACAGTGACAGTGAATGTTCTCCTACCACTGGTAGTTTGCACATCTTTTTTTTACCATAGACATTTTTTCTGCATTGTCTCTAATACTTATCTGTAAAATGTTACTAACTCCTCAAAATGCTACTCAGATATCAACGCCATAGGAAATGATTCTTTATAGTTAAGGTCAATCAAAGGTCAATCAACTTTTTATGTAAAGGGCTAGATAACATGCATTTTAATCTGAGACTCACATGGTTTCTGATGTTTACTCCCACACTCTGCCATTGTAATGTAAAAGCAACTTTAGATAATCTGTTAATAAGTGGATCTTGCTGTGCTCCAATAAAATTCATTTACAAAGTTAGACAGGAGGCCAAATTTGGCCATACGTTATAGATTATTGACCCCTGCTTTAGAATCACTTTCTTGCTGAGGTAGAAATTAAACTTCTAGATATGAAAATCCAAGCTTACAGCAGTATAGATCAGAATTTAATATAAAAGCGGAGATAAATATAAGAGCAGAGATAAAGATAAGTGAAAGGAAGCATAAGACATTGCTTGGAGTTGAATTTTTAGATTCTTTACATTCTGGTGAACTACAAGAACTTTTTGGGAAAAGGTAACAAAATCAGAGACTCTTCCATAATGTTGGTTTAGGAATCAGCCCTTGAAAAATATTGCCAGATGCAAGAATGTCTGTTGAAAACTGTTGGAGACACTTTTAAGGGAAGGTTCATATTTGCAGTGCTAAGCAAGCATATTCTGCTTAAAGAGAAACTACATTCTTTTTGATAAATTAATAGTTCACTTTATCAAAAAGAAATTTAAGGGACCAGGTAAAACTTAGTGCTCTGGACAGCCCCATTAGGCTGGGGATTATCAAAGCTTAGAAAACACAAAGGTGAATCAGAAAGCTTGCTGGGATGGAAACCTGCTCTAGAATGGGAGTGACAAGACAGGTATCACCAATGACTGTTCTGGGGAGAATGATGCGCAGTACTTTGGTTTGGTAGATGCAGCAGATGAAATCCATGTGGACTCTGATATTAAAATATAATAGATAAAAATAGATCTTCGTATGGTTCAGACAGGGAATTTTGAGCAATTTCACTGGATAATCGGAACCTCTTTGGAGGCAAGAACTCTAGCATCTACAGAATTCCCCCTCCTGCCTTAAGACTCAAATATCTGTATTCAGTCTGGTTATCATGAAAATTGTGAATGGCTCACTGTCCACTAACTGTTCTGGCTCTCTTTTCGTGAAATAAAAATATTGCAAGGGCCTTATTTCCTAGTTCCCATTGCTTGTAGGTGGAGACAGGAGACTGAATTCAGGCCAGAGGAATGTGGGTGGAAATTATTTACATCACTTCTGGACCAGGCTCATAAAATCTCCCACTGGGTCTTTCACTATTTTTCTATTCCATCTACTTTAGATTTGGGCGACTTAAAAAACCATGTGTTGGGGCTGGAGCAATAGCACAGCGGGAAAGGCCTTTGCCTTGCACGCAATCGACCCGGGTTTGATTCCCAGCGTCCCGTATGGTCCCCTGAGCACCACCAGGGGTGATTCCTGAGTGCAGAGCCAAGAGTAATCGCTGTGCATCACCAGGTGTGACCCAAAAAGCAAACAAACAAAAAAAAAACACCCAAACCCAAAGAACCAAAAAACAAACTCTCTATCAGATTAAGTCTTTGATAAAATTTATAGAACAGAAAGTATTCCCTTTCCATTTAAGCATATAGAACTGTCAGAATAAATATTTATTGTGTTAAACCATTAAATTTTAGAATGTACATACCATGAGAGGCAGTATTTATTTGGTAAGTGCATGTGGAAAAATTATCTGTGCTTTTATAAATGAAGGAGTTCCACTATACAAAGCAATTCTAGATAAGACTATGGGATCCATTAAACAAGAAAACATAAATTGCAATTTATAAATGATCTGTTATTTTTTCAATCTCAATAAATACTACTGTTTAATAAATCATGTTTTGGAAATAGGGTTTACATACATCATTGTCAAAGTTAATCAACTAAAACTCTCCTTCCCCCACTACCTTCCTCATCCTTTTTGGCATCACATTCTTTACTTTTAAGCATTCTAAAAGTGGGAAAGTTGATGGCCATTTCAAGTAACCAGGCTGGGAACAGGGACCTTTCTGTCCGGGACACCTGAGGTTGCAGTTTTGCATGCAGCTTGCACCCCTCACCTACAGACTGGAAGGATCAAGCAGGGTGGGGCCAGCGCGTGTCCTCAGTGAGGCTGAGGCACACGCGAGAACCCCTCCCCCCCACCCGGACACACATATTCTTAGGCGGGTTTTTGGAGCTGGGGACGCTAATTTAGTCCCACTGTACCCAGAGACCTGGTGACACTGCGGCGCTCCTACAGGGTGACCCACTGAACCACTGCAGCAGAAAACCCTCCGCCCGGCCCACCTCTGGTGAAATTCTTCTTGATTTTATCCGAGTTTTAATCGTGCTGCCAGGGATTGACCGGATTGACCCAGCACCTCACAGGGGGCCACTTCTGTAACGCTGAGCCAACAGCATGGGTGGTGAATATTTCTTTCCAAAAATTTGATATAATTTATCAGTTTACTGATGAAACTTGTTTGGCCTAAGGCGATGTGCTTAGTCAGTCTTTCCAATGTGATTATTATTGTTCGGTGGGTGAATCTCGATGCGGGGTGTCCTGTCGGGACTTTGTCCCTTTCATGTAAGTTGTTTATTGTGTGGACATCACAGTGTTTAATCCTTTAATCCACGAAATTCTTTATAAAGGGGGGTCCCGCTCCAGCCGTTAAGCTCCTTTTAAAGTTTGTAGATCAGGGGTGCATTTTCCATCTTGGGGGTTGCTGGCTTCTCAACCTGAGTCATGAACTCTCCAGCATTTCCGCTCAGCAGAAGCGTGTTCCAGTAGGAGTACACCACCACCGACACCATCGTCCGTCCCTGCTAGAATACGCACATCGTTTTTGGATCTTTGAGAAACGAAAGGCTTCCAGAGGGACGAAAATAAAAGTTAAAAAAAAAAAAGAAAAAGGTTAGCATTCAAACAAATATATGCTTAATATATGCTTAATTGATTCTTTTTGTTGTTGTTGTTGTTCTTTTTGGGTCCCACCCGGCGATGCACAGGGGTTACTCCTGGCTCTGCACTCAGGAATTACCCCTGGCGGTGCTCAGGGAACCATATGGGATGCTGGGAACCGAACCCTGGTTGGCTGCGTGCAAGGCAAACGCCCTACCCGCTGTGCTATCACTCCAGCCCCTTAATTGATTCTTAAAAAGAAGAAAACTTAGAGGAGAAATATCAAAAAAAGTCAACTAAGCAGCATAAGAATATAATTATTGGACAAGCTAACAGGTTATTCCTTTTATTAAGAAGCTGATATGCAAAGCTATTTAATTTAATTATCCACCACCTCACGGTGCTGTCCTGGTTGAATACATATGAAAGCCATTTAAAACATTTAAATTTTTAATTTTTATTTCTTGGAAATAAGAAATTTAAAAAGTTATCATTGGGTCAGTGTAATTTCACCCTGATTTTCACTGTATCACTGTCGTCCCATTGCTCATTGATTTGCTCGAGCAGGAGCAGGGGCCAGTTATGTCTCATTTGTCCCTGTCGGGTTCAGGGCCAGGCGAATGAAGCCCATCATTGTTACTGTTTTTGGCATATAGAATATGCCATGAGTAGCTTGCCAGGCTCTGCCATGCAAGATTCTGCCACCTTGGTTTTATTAACATATAATTATTAAATTCGTAAAGATATTGTATTAGTTCAAGTGTTCTTGAACTATAATGAACTTGAAGTATAATGATGTGACATGTGTTCATATCACAAAATAATTGTCATTTATTTTATGATAGATAGCATCTATTACTTGACAAAATTACAAATTTTTCTATTATCCAAGCAGCTTTCAAATAGTCAACACAGAATTGTTAACTATTACATTCCCAGTACTTATTTATCTTACAGTGAAAGTTTTTACCTTTTGACTACGTTCACACATTTCTCCTTCTGCACTGTCAGCTTCTGGAAGCCATCAATCCATCGGTCTATTCTATGTATCAGTATAATTTTTGTGGAAATGCTTTATAAGGTGAGGTTATGTTCGAGTCATTATGAACAAGAAACCAAAGCACATACAGTTGATATAAGTTCTATATAATATATGACAAAAACTCAGTTTTGTCATTATAGATGACCTGTTCAATTATAAACAATGCAAAATTGTTTTGCTAGGCTGCACGGGTATAACAACTATAATTTTTTCCCTTGGTTTTAGTCTTTTTGGTCATACCCAGGCGATGCTCAGGGGTTACTCCTGGATCTGCACTCAGGAATTACTCCTGGAGGTGCTTAGGACACCATATGGCATGCTGGGGATCCAACCGAGGTCGGCAGTGTGCAAGACAGACACCCTACACACTGTGCTATCATTCTGGCCCCAACAGCTATAATTTGTAATGTCCATTAAAGACAAGGTTTCCTAAGATAATAAATGTCTTAATAATAATTAATACTATTGCATTTTTATGCTTTTGAAAGATGAAGTCGTGTTTTGATACAAATTGGATGAACTAGAGGGTGCTATGTTAAGTGAAATGAGACAAAGTAAAAGCTCAAATACAATTATCACTTGCATATAAGGTATATAATGAAACAAAGTTAAAGAATAAATAGTATATCAAGTTAAACAAACTTATGAATTTTGATAACAGAACAGAGGTTTTCTTCCAGGAGGTAAGGGAGGAAGGTTGGGGATTATGGAGCGTATTTGAAGTGACGTGAGGATGATGGTGGAAGGTCTTTGGCATCTTGGTGGTGGTGATGCAGAAACTTTGTACACCAAAACCACAAAAATTGGCACTATTTTAATCATGTTATCTCAATAGCAATAAAATATTTTTAAAATTCTGTAATACAATGTGGTGGTCAAGAATATGACCATTTCTATTTACCAACACATCATTACAAGAGTAATATAATTACAAGAGATAATAATGATATCCAGAATCTTAAAAGTGACTTATAAAAGTGAGTGAGCAAAACATGAACAAGTCATGGGCTAGATAGGTAATGTAGGGGGTAAGGTAGATGCCTTGCGTGCAGTGGGCCCTGGTTGATTTTTAGCACCACATGATCCTTAAGCCTCCTCATTCCTGTATCCTGCTCTGGACGCTCCATCAATACTGAGGTGGCCTGGGTAATATTCTCAGCTCTTCAGAGCCCAAGAGGCTATGCATTTTCAGGCCTTCACATTGAACCATAGGTTCGATTGGCCAAGAATTGTGAGGAGGGTTCTACAGGCTTCTGAGCACAGCTTGAGAGAGTCCCCCTCAAAAATATATGAACAATTCAATAGAAAAATGGCAGAAGACTTAGACAAACATTTAATGATTTAATCAATATTAGATAGCTATCAAAGAAATAAAAATTAAGACATGATATATTATTATACATCCAACAGGATGCTAAAAAATAAGAATTCAGGCAATGCAAGTGTTTATGGGGTTGTAAAATAACTGGAACATTCACATACAGCTGGTAAAAGTGCAAATTGGTACACTGTGAAGATCATATTAAAGTGAAAATTCTTTTAATTAAAGTGAAAATTCAAATGTTCTACCCAGCAACTGTGCTGAAACCTGCATATTTGCACCAAACAGAAAAGTGAGCATTATAAACACTAATAAGACTTTTATAGGAGCATTATTTTTTATACTCCTAAAGTGTAAACTACTCTAATGTGCCTCAACAGTAGAAATGGTAAATACATGTGGTATACTTATGTATTAAAATAAGGTTCAGGATGCAGCAATACAATTTTTTATCTGCTTCTCTACACATTGTCATGGATAATTTTTATGTTAATATTGAGTGAAGTAAGCCAGACCCCAAAGAGAAAAAATTGTGGGACTCTATATGATATTCATGAAGAAGCAAAACTACTCTATGTCATTAGGAATCAGAATAGAAGTTACCTCTGGGAAGGAAGTTTTATCTGGGAAAAGGGTATGAGTAATGAATTTGGAGATACTTCTGTGACTCCATTTCATGGAGCTGGGTGGTATTGCTCAAGTGACATGACTTTGTGAAAATTTATTGAGCTGTGCACTTATAATTTGTGTATTCTCTCCATGAAACAAATACTTCAAAACAAAGTTTACTAGAAAAGAAAAAGAACATAGACTTCTGACATCAAATTGTTACTAGTTTCACATACCTGTGCTCCCTACTAATCATGATCCCTGGGAAAATTATCTAACCTTTTTTGTCTCAGAAACTTAAATCTGGGAAGGAAAGATTATACCTTCCTTGAAGACTGTTCGGAGGCTAAATATGACAATGACTAATAAGCTCTGAGAACAAGACTGGCACGTGTTTAGCATTCAATAAATGTCAGCTGTTGTCATTCTTACCGTTTACTCTGGGGAGGACCCATTGATAAATATTATCTTAAAATGTCACTAGATCCAAGGTAAGAATGATTAAGATAACACAGACAACTATGTGATGTTTTTATTTGGCTTTATTATTTGCTGACTCCTTGACCTTCCAACTAGGGAGTTTCTCTGAAAAAACCAACATGGACAACTCCCAAAGCAAAAAGAAAACTTATTTGAAAATCATGCTGTAGGTTTAACTAATATAAATATTATTAATACAAAAAAACACGTAGGTAAAGTGCTGGAGAAGAGAAAAAAATGCTGTAGTTATGCAAAGAATGAGTGTGGAGCGTGGCAACACCTGCCAGAATAGATCTGTCCCTGCATAGTCGCTAAGAACTGTCCCTGCATAGCAACCCAGTAGGGAGTGTCTGGGCACATTTTATAAGCACCAGGTATCCCGACAAATCTCACTCTACGCCCCAAGACTTGTCACCTACACTTAGCCAGTCATTCCTAACTGCAGCGTCTAGCCCTTATTGGTATAGGGCCAGGGCAAAGCAGGTTGGAAAGGTGATATGTCAGTAATGCTAAACTTTATGCAGTTGGACCATCCTCTTAAGCCTAGACCCTCTATAAAATGTGTGTGTGTTTGGCAATAAAGTGAACAGCTGTCTCCCAGAGTGGTTCCTCCGCACGCCCATCATCCTTCACCCCACATCTGCCAGGATCAGCTGTGAAACGTGTCTTGGGCACGTTGAGGAAAAACTGTTACCCAACAAATGAGTTCTTGTTTTTGAAGGGTTAGTATTGCAATGCTCATACATTAAGGTGCAAGGAATTAATTTAGTCTTTTGTGTAATAGGACTGGTTTTTAGTCATCTGAATATTTTTTATTTATTCATAACATTTAAAAATGTGTCCTAGTATACTAGATCTTGTACCTCAGTATATAATTCAATATTTAAAATAGTTTATTTTATATTTTTGTGTTAATACTTTATCTCTTTTATATACAAAGTCATCCTGTGTTTGCTTTTATACCTGAAATTTAGCTCAGAAAATTCAAACTCCAACTACAAATGTTGGGTTAGGAAATTCAAACCATAACTTGGAACTTTATCAATATTGGTATTTGACTTGGCACTTTTTGGTATCTGCTCCAACCACGAGCTTTTGAAAAACCAATGCTCATATTCAGAATCACTAGTTCAGCAATGCTTTATATTACCAGGAGAATCTTAGAGTTAAAAGAACTTTAGAATTTGAGCAGTCCCATATTCCATCGTTTGTATTTCATGGCAATTGATTTTGCTTCAGCAGAGTTTACTGGTTGATACCTGTCAATTCTTTTTTTTTTTTCTTTTTGGGTCACAGCCAGCGATGCACATTGTTACTCCTGGCTCTGCACTCAGGAATTATTCCTGGTGGTGCTCCGGGGACCATATGGGATGCTGGGAATCCAATCTGGGTCGGCCTCATGCAAGGCAAATGCCCTACCTGCTGTGCTATCGCCCCAGCCCTGTTATCTGTCAATTCTTATATTTTAATTTGAGAACTTCAAGAAAGAGGTCTTGTCTTTTTTGTTAATTATTATATTATCAGAGTATAAAACACTTACTGACGCATAGTAAGTGTTGAAAAGTATTTATTTTCTTTCTCTTTTTTTTTTTTGCAGGAAAGGTAGGGGTATTCAGGTTACAGCTAATGTGCTCAGGGATTACTACTGGCACCTTGCTCAGGGGACTATATGGGATATTGGGAATCAAACCTGGGTGGTTCGTGTATGAGGCAAGTACTCTGATGCCATTGCAAGTGCCATTGCTCTGGCTCCCTCAAAAAGTATTTCTTATATTAGTGAATGACTGTAAGAATGGGAATCACTAGATGCAATTCTCAAACTGCATGACTTAAAAATAATCAACTAAAAGTATAATACCAAATATTAATTATAAAAATAATTAGTATTTTGAGTTACTAAGATTGATGGGTATGGTTGGGTTATTTAGTTGTAGGAAAAAGAAGTCAATTATTTTAAGCAGTTCACAGATGTGGAAGTTTCTTGGGGTGCATATCTTTTTAATGTGATCAGAAAGAGATATTATGAGGCAACCCTCCAAAGACAAATGCTGTGGAATTACTATAAATATGATCAGAGGGTATATTTTGCCTCCAACCCAAGTGTGGTGAGATCAGTGTAGCAAGATAAAGGAAGGCTAGTATCATGAAGAATGATGGTCATAGCTAGGCTATTGCTTACGATAGTAGGGAAGTGTAGACAAGCATGCCAGAAAGATTTTCTGAAAAGGGACATAAAAAATATTTCCACCCATATACTCGACCATTGTATGACTGAAACGCAAGCATGGAAGTTTGTAAGTCTGTAACTGTACCTCACGGTGATTTATTAATAAAAATTTTTTTAAAAAAGTTTCCCCTCATAAATCATTGTATCTTTAGGCTGTAAATTCTGGATTATTTTGTTGAATAAGGTTTTCTTTTATTGGACTTTGAAAATTAATTTGAAATTATATTATGGCATATGTACTTCTGATGTCTCATCTACTGAAAATTGTTTTCAATATTGTAACAAAATTATCAGGACCATTCATTTCCTTTTCTCTTTCCTTATTTCACACTGTTTTGGAGAGAGAACAAGTATCTTTAAAAGTGAAAAAAGAAAAAGTAGTTCCAAATAGTTAGTGCTATTTAAATTGTTAGGTTTTTTTTTTAATAGGAGATACAAACAATTATGGGAGATACAAACAATTAAAATTCTGTAGCAGTTTTTAAATGCTTGGCAAAATTTCCAAATTATAGACATGCTTGTCTTAATAAGTCTAATAGTACATGGGTACAAAGAAGTGTTTGTCAAGTTTCTTTTACTTTATCTCAAAATATTATTATACTTGCTCTCAAAAGAAACACAACTAACAGTTTAGTGTGCATATATCCTTCAGTACTTTTTTCTTTAAAAATTTTTATTATAGTTTGGGTTAGATGGGTAATTTGTGCCAAAGTATATGACATCGACCTTTAAATTTACTACTTCATCATCACCAAAATGTCCACAACCCTCTACTACTGTTCCTAATGTCACCTCTAGTTCAGTAATTATTTCTTCTGCTTCTCTACCCAGGGTTTAGTAATGGACTGGAATCCAAGTCAAGGGTTTGTCATTGTTTGATATTGTCTTTTTCCTTGTTTTGACTCTCTCTATTCCACAGATAAGTGAGATCATCCAGGCTTTTTTTTTTCCAACTTACTTTTCTCAGCATGATATACTCCAGTTTCAATTACACTGCAGCAAATTGCATAATTTCATATTTTCTTAGAACTCTAAGTATTCCGTTGTGTGTATATATATATAGTCCAGCAATTATATGTAAATTTTATATAGATATGCATGTATTAAAATGCAGCTTTATTTATTTGCTAAGTCCTGGCTATTGAACTAAGCACTGCAGTGAACATAGGTATGTATATATCTTTGTGAATTAATGTTTTCTTATTTGGGGGGTAGATGACAATAAGTGGAATTGCTGGGTTACATGGAAATTCTGTTCTTAATTTTTATGAGAAATCTCCAAACTTTTCCATGAAAGTTGAACTAGATGACTCAGAACCAATATTCAGTGGGTGAAAGTAGGTCTTCTTTAAAGGTTTGAAAGAACTCACTAGTGAATCCACATGGGTCCGTGCTTTTGTTTCTGGAAAGACTTTTGTTTATCATTTAGATTTCCTTGATAGCAATAAGTCTGTTCAGGTTCAAATCATCTTGGTTCAGTCTTGGGAGGTTATAGAAATCCAAAAATTCATTCATTTCTTTTAGATCTCTCATTTCATGGCATAAAGATTCTCAAAGTAATCACTGATAATTCTTTGAATTTCCATGGTGTCTGTTATGGTGTCCCCCCTTTCATTTCTGATTCGGTTTATTAGGGTTCTTTATCTCTCTTTCTTTGTGAGTCTTGCTTGTGGTTTATTAATCTTATTTTTTTCAAAGAACCAGTTCTTGTTTTCATTGATCATTTGGATTGTTTCTTTTTATTCCAATTCATTAATTTCTGCTCCAAGTTTTATTATTTCCTTCCTGCCTGCTTTGGGCTCCCTTTGTTGGTCATTTTCTATTTTCTTAAATTGTGTGGTCAAGTTATTTATATGGAATATTCCTTTCTGATGAATCCTCCCATAGCTATGAATTTTCCTCTTAACACCACTTTTGTGGTGCACCATAAATTCTGGTAAGTTGTGTTCTCATTCTCATTTGTTTCCAGAAATATTTTGATTCCTTGCTGATTTCTTCTCTGCCCAATTGGCTCTTCAATAGGAGTTGTTTAATTTACAGATACTAGGGTTATTTCTCCATTTTTATCTGTGATTAATTTTTACTTTCAGTGTGTCATGATCTGAGAATACTGTTGTTATTATTTCTCTCCTCTTGACTTTGTGGAGGTATGTTTGTATCTAGTTTGTGGTCTGTCTTGGAGAATATGTATTTATCATTTTGTGTATGAAAAGCCCTATTTATATCTACTAAACTCCTCTTTTCATTTCTTCCTAAAAGTGACTATTTCTTTATTGAGCTTTTGTCTTGTTGATCTGTGGAGAGGTGAGTGAGCAGTGTTGAAATTTCCAACTAGTATTGTGTTACTATCAATGTCTTTTTCAAATCTATTAACAATTGTTTTAATTATTTTGCTGATCTTTCATTAGGTAAATATATTTTCAGGAGTGTGAGTTTTTCCTGCTCTACATATTCTTTCATCATTAAGGAATAACCCTTGCTCTATCTTACAAACTTTTTGAGACTGAAGTCTTTATTGTCTAATAGTAGTATGGCTACCTTGGCCTTTTTTGTGGAGGTTTTCTTGAAGAATTGTCTTTCAATCTTTGACTTTAAATCTGTGTTTTCTCTGGTTTTCAAAAAATTTGAAAAACATTTAAAAAACATTCAAATGTTTTTCTTGAAGGCAGCATAAAGTTGGGTTCAGGCTTCTAATCCATCCTGTCTCTCTGTGTCTCTTAATTGGAACATTTAACCCGCTGACATTGAGAAATATTATAGTCATAGAGTTCTGTGCCATCTTTCTGTAAGAGCTTGGCATGTTAGTGTGACTTGTCTTAAAGTAGTCTCTTTAAATTCTTCTTTGATTCTTCTAAAATGGACTCAAAAAGACAGTTTTGAGTCTATGTAGTCTCTGAGCTGTTGTTTATCTATGAAGTTGTGTATCATTCCTTCAAATATGAATGAGAGTCTGGTCAGGTAAAATATTCTTGGTGAGGTATTCATTTTATTGAGTTTTGTTTGTTTGTACATTTTGTTCTTTTTCACTTTATCCCACCATTATCTTTGGCCTGAAGGGTTTCATTTATAGGTCATCTGTAATCTAAGGGACATTCCTTTGTATGTAATTTCCTTCTTTGATCTTGCTTCTTTTAGCATTCTGTCACTATGAATGTTTTTTTTGTCATTCGTATTAGGATGTGTCTTGGAGTATTTTTATTGGATCTCTTTTAACTAGTATCATTTGGGCCTCCTGGATGTGTTTCCATGTGATCTTCAGCTCTGGGAATTTCTCAGCAATGATGTCTTTGACTGTTGGCTTCTTCATCAAGGTTACTTTCCTGGTGCTCTGGGACTGAGATGATTCTTATGTTGTTCCTCTTGTATTCAACCCAAAATTCTCTTATCAGCTGCTTGTTTATTTATTTTTTATCCACTGCTTTTGTCTGGAGGTTTTCTGTACCTTATCCCGAAGCTTACTGATTCAGTCCTCAACAGCTGTTACTCTGGTGGTGAGGCCTTCCAGTGAGTTTTTCATTCCATCTACCAAGTTTTTCAGTTCTGTCATTTTCTGTTTGTAGTTCTCTCATTTCTGCTTGCATATCCTATTATGTTTTATTGGCCATCTGTTCTATTATTTCTTTGAGTTCATTTAACATCTAAGCATCTTCCCTCTGAATTTCTTTCCAGAGAGATTATATAGGTGGATATTCTGATTGAGTTCTTAGGATTGCAGTCTTTGCACACTACACATAGTATAGTTCTGCCCTGCTTCAATATGTTTCCTTTTGTAGACTCGAGATATGTCTTTTTTGCTTCACTTTCAGTGTTTTCCACACTGCCAGGGAGATCACTGGAGGAGCTCTATTGAGGTGGAGAGATTAACTTGCAGCTGCATCGGTGAGGGATGGATCACTGTGCTACTTTCTACTTACAGCTCCACACTGTGCTTTGAGTGGAGCCAGCTTCCTGGCATGGCTGCTCCATGTTTGACCTCCAGAACTCTTAACTTTCTTGAAGTCTAGAATTTTATCATCAGTATCAATTATTGTCAGTTGTTTACCCTATGTTACAACTTCATTTTACTCATTTTTGAGAAAATATAGTAAATAGTATAAGTAACTTAGGTTGTCTGTGAATTACACTTTCTTGTAAAAATGTTGCGTTAAATGCTTTGATATGTAAAGTAAGTGCTATTTTATTGCATGAGTTAGTAAAAAGATGTGTCTAAGGATCAAGTACAGTAATACATTGTTTTATTTTAACTTCTTCATCGTGGAATTTTTAAATTGAAAATGTCTTTATGTTTTTAAGTGCAAATATGAATGGTGAAGATAACAATAAATGATATTTGGTTTTACTGCATGTGTCAAGGCATTTGCTCCAGGCTGAAATTTAAAAAATTTTTAAAGGCGGGCAGTGCTTTCAGCATTCACCTGAAATAGGATCCTCAGAGTTTAGTTTGTGTTGATTCTGGGCATGCATAAGCAAAACAGCAACACTTGTAGATTTATTCATTCATAAGGCAAAAGTATAAGTCTGCAAAGGTAGCAACTCAATCTTCGTATTTCAGCTAAAGCTTTAATTCAGTAGGCTCTGTATTGTTAGGAAGGAGTAGTGCCATGAATTCACTTATTGACTTTCTATCCAGCAGGCATTCAGCAATTCAACTTGGGTTTCTGGGCTCTCAGTTCTTGTGTACTCCTTCTACTAGTGCAAAGTAATGACTTACCTTGTCAGATACTACAGTGGCTCTAACATTCCTAATTCAAAAAGCTGTAGCTACAAATTGTTGATTTAAAATTTTTAAAAATTTCTTCAAATTCTGAAAGATTGGGTCTAAAATGAAGTTTCAATGTAACTCATCAAAATATCATTCAGAAATGTTAAAAACATAATAAGTAAACTATTGTTATCTCTTCAATGGAATACTGGTTATTTCAATATGTTCTAGTCTCTTTTTCTCCTCTCTTTGTTTTTTAATTTCTCCTCCTTTCTTTGAAATAAATTTGGTTCTCTACTTACTTTAGGAGAGCTTCCTGATAGTCAGTTTCAGCTTTTGTTTTGTTTTGTTTTGTTTTTTTTGTCATAGGCATGCAGCTGTGGATTGAGAAAGCAAGTTCTCCAATTTCCACTTTTTTTATATTGTGGTAAGATATAGTTAATATGAAATTGATCATTGTAACCAGTTTTAAGTGTACACCACCCATCTTCAGAGTGCTTTTCCTGTTGTAAAACTGAAATTCTAGCTATTACATAATTATTCCCAGATCTTTCCCTTGCCCCAGCCCATGGCATCTACCAATTTACTTTCTTGCTTTGTAAATTGCACTACTTTAGGCATTTCATATAAATGAACTCATAGAATATTTGTCCTTTAGTGATTTGATTATTTCACTTAACATAATGTTCTTAGAGTCTTCCATGTTTCAGTTGTGTCAGCATTTCTTTTCAGGGCTCACTCAACAATTCTTCATTGTATAAATATAACACATCTTATATATCTATTAATAAACACATACTTAATTACTTCTACCTTTTGGCTATTGTGAATAATCCTACTTTGAATATGGATATACAAATACTTCTGTGTCACCCTGTCTTTAATTCTTTAATTAAATCGGTATCTACCAGAACTCAGATAGCTCAATTGGTGGGGAAGGTATCACCAACTTTGAAAAACGCTGGTTTAAGTGTTTGTTTTCATTGGACATTTTCTATTCCCTTGCATTATTTCTTTATATTCTTCCCCTCCCCTCCTCCTCATATCTCCTCTCCCTTCTCTCTCCTTCCCTCCTTCCCTCTTCCCTCCCCTCCTCCTTTCCTCTCCTCCCCTCTTTCCTCCTTACCTCCTCTCCTCTCCCCTTCCTTCTCAGTGGATTTTCCAGTCCCATCACCCAGCTGTTTCTCAGACACGCCAGCTGTGTGCAGGGCTCTGATTTGGCCTTGGGGCCCATGGGGGAGAGCTGAGGGACCCTCCCTCATAGGGAGCTTGTGGTGCAACCCAGGACAGGGGAAGGGAAGCATGGAGAGTGTCTGCACCATCTCTCTCTGTGCCTGGAGCCTTGGGTGATTTTCTTCCCCCTGGATCTTCTGGAGTATTTGTCCACTGGTGGCCTTTGTCTTGGGGTCAAATGTCTGTTGAAGTTCTTTCTTTCTTTTTTTTGTTTTGGCTTTTTGGGTCACACCTGGTGATGCTCAGGGGTTACTCCTGGCTGTGCACTCAGGCAGTGCTTGGGGGACCATATGAGATGCTGGGGATTGAACTTGGGTCAGCCGTATGCAAGGCAAACGCCCTCCCCTCTGTACTATCGCTCCAGGCTCCAGCCCTTGTTGAAGTTCTTGAATTTTCCTTCTTGTCCTTCTCTAATAGCCTAGTTCTCCCTTTCAGAGAACCTGGCAAGCTACTGACAGCGTTTCCTGCCTGCATGGGAGAGCCTGGCAAACTCCCCACGGTGTATTCATATGCCAAAACCAGTAACAATGATGGGTCTTATTCCCCTGACCCTGAAAAAGCCTCCAATGCGGTACCATTGGAAAGGATGAGTAAAGAGAGGCTTCTAAAATATCAGGGCTAGGACGAATGGAAACATTACTGAGACCGCTCGAGAAAATCGATGATCAACGGAATGATGATGATGATGATGATTTCTTTATATACTACCTCTGAGTGAAATCCTCTTGTGTTTTCTTTCTTTATCTGTCTTATTTCACATTACACAAGACCCACCAGTTTCATTTATCACTTGTATCACTGTCATGTGTCATCCCATTGATCTTCGATTTGTTCGAGCAAGCACCAGTAATGTCTCCTTTCGTCCCTATTGCGTGCTAATGTAGCCCAATGGTATCTGCTTACTCCAGGAACACAAACAGCCTCAAACCACTCGTTCAGGGTTTTGATGAAGAAGTCTCACCATCTCGTAGGTGGGCGGCCAGTCAGTCTTTTGATGTCCTGTGAAATCTAGTCGGTAACAGTGCTAGTCCAGCGGTTGTCTCTAAATCACATTACATGTCTGGCCCATGTGATTTTAAATGCCTTGGAAAATGAGACAGTGTCCATGATTCTTTTTTTTTTTTGATTAAAGACTTCATTTTTATTGGATTGGCTATTTCAATCTTTTTTTTTTAATTTATTTATTTTTAATTAGAGAATCACCGTGAGGGTACAGTTACAGATTTATACACTTTTGTGCTTATACTTCCCTCATACAAAGTTTGGGAACCCATCCCTTCACCAGTGCCCATTCTCCACCACCCGTAAACCCAGTGTCCCTCCCACCCTCCCCAATCCCATCTCCCCCCCACCCCACCCTGCCACTGTGGCAAGGCATTCCCTTCTGTTTTCTCTCTCTAATTAGCTGTTGTGGTTTGCAATAAAGGTGTTGAGTGGCCGCTGTGCTCAGTCTCTAGCCCTCATTCAGCCCGCAACTCCCTTCCCCCACATGGCCTTCGACTACAATGTAGTTGGTGATCGCTTCTCTGAGTTGACCTTTCCCCGGAACGTGAGGCCAGCCTCGAAGCCATGGAGTCAACCTCCTGGTACTTATTTCTACAGTTCTTGGGTGTTAGTCTCCCACTCTGTTATTCTATATACCATAGATGAGTGCAATCTTTCTATGTCTGTCTCTCTCTTTCTGACTCATTTCACTCAGCATGAAACTTTTCATGCCCATCCACTTGACTACAAAATTCTTGACCTCCTTTTTTCTAACAGCTGCATAGTATTCCATTGTATAGATGTACCAAAGTTTCCTCAACCAGTCATCCGTTCTGGGGCATTCGGGTTTTTTCCAGATTCTGGCTATTGTAAACAGTGCTGCGATGAACATACATGTGCAGATGTTGTTTCGATTGTACTTTTTTGCCTCTCTGGGATATATTCCCAGCAGTGGTATTGCTGGGTCAAATGGGAATTCAATATCTAATTTTTTGAGAGTCGTCCAAATTGTTTTCCAGAAGGGCTGAACCAGTCGGCATTCCCACCAGCAGTGAAGAAGGGTCCCTTTCTCCCCACATCCTCTCCAACAGCGGTTGCTTTTGTTCTTTTGGATGTGTGCTAGTCTCTGTGGTGTGAGGTGGTATCTCAAAGTTGTTTTGATCTGCATCTCTCTGATGATTAGTGATGCAGAGCACTTTTTCATGTGCCTTTTGGCCATTCGTATTTCTTCCTTGGTAAAGTTTCTGTTCATTTCTTCGCCCCATTTTTTGATGGGGTTGGATGTTTTCTTCTTGTAGAGTTCAACCAGTGCTTTATATACCATTGATATCAACCCCTTATCTGATGGGTATTGTGTAAATATCCTTTCCCATTCTGTGGATAGTCTTTGGATTCTGGTCACTGTATCTCTTGCGGTGCAGAAGCTTTTTAGTTTAATGTAGTCCCATTTGTTGATCTCTGTTTTTACTAGATTGCTTAGTTCCGTGTCACCTTTGAAGATACCTTTATCTTCAATATCGTGGAGGGTTTCGCCGACCTTGTCTTCAATGTACCTTATGGTTTGTGGTCTAATGTTGAGGTCTTTAATCCATTTTGATCTGACTTTTGTGCATGGTGTCAGGTCAAGGTCTAAACCCATTTTTTTGCATGTGGTTGTCCAGTTGTGCCAGCACCATTTGTTAAAGAGGCTTTCCTTGCTCCACTTCACATCTCTTGCTCCCTTATCAAAGATTAGGTGGTCATACATTTGGGGTTGTGTGTAGGGATATTCCACCCTGTTCCATTGGTCTACGGCTCTGCCTTTGTTCCAGTACCATGCTGTTTTAATTGTTACTGCTTTGTAGTAAAGTTTGAGGTTGGGGATGGTGATGCCTCCCATCATCTTTTTCCCAAGAATTGTTTTAGCTATCCTTGGACGTTTGTTATTCCATATGAATTTTAGGATTGCTTGATCCATTTCTTTGAAGAATGTCATGGGTATACTTATAGGGATCGCATTGAATCTGTATAATGCTTTAGGGAGTATTGCCATTTTGACAACATTGATTCTCCCTATCCACGAGCAGGGTATATGTTTCCATTTCCTCATGTCCTCTTTGATTTCATGGAGTAGCGTTATGTAGTTTTCTTTGTAAAGGTCTTTTACTTCCTTGGTTAAGCTGATTCCGAGGTACCTGATTTTCTGGGGCACGATTGACATCACACCATTTTCGACACTGGAGAAGAACTGTTCCTCGGAACATGTGACAATAGAGATGTCAGTTGTGTTGGTGTCCTTATCAACATGAACTTGGCCATAAGCATTGATTCATTTGAATGCTTAACAACCGAATCAGACAATTACACTTGAATAGATGTGGTTCACTGTGGCAGTTTCTATCTTCGTCGTTTATGCACCAACATCCAACTACAATGAAGAAAAAATTGAGAAGTTCTACATGGAGCTGGAGAAGTTCTATAAAGAAGACCACACCTTCTACAAGATCATTGTTGGTGATTTTAATGCCAAGATAGGACCGAGAAGGTCACCAAAAAAACTCCACAGTGGGACCCATGGCCTAGAATGGAACGAACAGGGTGAGAGATTGTCTGAGTTCATCATGTCAACCAAGACCATTCATGGTAACTCACAGTTCCAGAAGGCCAAATCTAAACGTTGGACATGGGAGTCTCCAGGTGGACAGTTCCACAATGAAATTGACCACATCATATTCAATCAAAGATTTTGCCTGACCGATATTGCTGTTGTCCCAAAATTCCAAACGGGATCAGACTTCATGCAAAATTCTACTTCACAGGGAGAGAAGAAAGGACTGCAAAGTTTAAATTTAAGAAGAGAACTCCTAGAATGACCACCAACTGAGAGCTCTTTGGTACTATTGTGGCAATGTGGGAAGATGCCGTCTTTGACAACATCGACGAGGAACATGATCAACTGGTTTAGCACCTCCTTGACTGAGAGAGGCATGCTGAGAGTGGGAAACCCACAAATAGACGCCTGTCTTCAGAAACTCTTGAGCTCATTTGCCAACGCGTTTTGGCAGGAGCCTTAGACAATCACAAGCTAACATCTGAGCTCGCAAAACTGTGCAGAGAAGTGATAAAGGAAGACCTCAAAGAGAGAAGAGCAGCAATGTTGGCTGATGCGGCAGATGCCAGAAAAATTATTCATAATGCTCACCTGTCCTTTGCCAACTACAAGACCAAAATGACTGCCCTCCAACGTCCTGATGGATCTGTCACATCTTTAAGAAGGGCAATGGAGAGAATTATTCATGACTTCTACTCAGATCTCTTTGATAGCCATGTCCACCTGCCCACATACCAAATTCCAAAGAATGGATATGTCATTCCCAATGCTCTCCCTTCCGAAATCCTACATGCCATTTTGTCGGTAAAGATTCATACAGCACCTGATCCAGACAAGGCCAGAACTGAACATCTGATGAATCTGCCACCAGTACTCATCAATACACTGACTTGGCTCTTCACATGCTACCTGTCAGTATACAAGGTTCTGTCCCAATGAAAAGCCAGCAGGACCATTCTGTTGTTCAAGAAGGGAGATATCCACATCGGCAACTATCGTGCAATCTGCCTGTTGTCCATCCTCTACAAGTTATTCATTTGAGTCAACCTGAATAGAATAGGCAGAACACTAGACGAAGGACAACCATGCAAGCAAGCCGGGTTCTGAAAATGATTCAGCATGATTGATCATATCCACACAGTGACCAAGGTCCTTGAAGCTTTATGAGAGTTCAAGATGCCGCTCTGTCTAACGTTCATTGATTTTTTTAAAGTTTTTGTTTTATTGAATCACCGTGAGAAAAATACAAAGCTTTCAGGTTTAAGTCTCAGTCATATGATTGAACCCCTATCCCTTCACCAGTGCACATGTTCCACCACCAAGAACCCCAATATACCCCCCTCCCACCCAGCCCCCACCTAAGTAGTTAATGATCTTCACATTATTCTCTCTATACTTTTAATACACTCAATATTTCAATAGAGAACTCACTACTATTGTTTGGAATTTTCCCCCAACAGTCAGGCTTCCTGAAAAGGCATCATTTAATGATTTCTTTTCATTGCTGAGAATGAAGACTCTATGAGGTTTTGGATTTCTGATATTTTAGTTTAGTTTACAGTCTAGATGCATTTCTAGACTGTAAACTAAACTAAAGAAGCCGCTCTGGGTGCCAAAATAGGTTAGAAGACCTCACGGATCATATTCTTTAGAAGCAGAGGGTCGTTTCTTGCACAGCAACTCTGGATCTTATCTGGGCTGAGGGCGTGCCGGTAACGCCCCCTTCCCATGATCGCCTATGAGCCATATTACTGCAACACTCATACTTCTGGGTAGGAGTCTTAGGAGGTGACTCTTGCCACGTGGATGATGCCACTGCCGCGATTTTCCCGCAAAAAGACAGGGTGGAGAGAAGAATCCCTCCCCGGGCAACACAGAGTTGTAGCACAGCTCACAGTCTAGATGCATTTCTGTAAGAAGCCACTCTGGGTGCCAAAATGAGTTAGAAGGCCTCTCGGATCATAGTCTTTAGGAGAAGAAGGTCCTAACACTCATTGATTTGAAGAAGGCCTTCGATTCTGTTGAGACTGAAGCGATCATCGAAGCCCTAGCTGAACAGGGCATTCAAAATCAGTACATCAAGATCCTCCACAAGCTGTATTATGGATTCACCACCAGGATCTCACCATTCTACAAGGAAGTGATTATTGACGTAAAGAGAAAGGTTTGGCAGGGTGATACCATTTCACCGAAACTCTTCAGTGCCACTCTCAAGAACGTAATGCAATGACTGGAATGGGAAGGAATGGGAGTGAAGATAGACAATCGGCAACTACACCACCTCTGCTTCGTTGATGACACCGTTCTTATAACATCAAACATTGGTTTCATTTATGTTATAAAAAATGCAAGATTGCATCTTTCCTAATATTTGCATTGTATTGTATTATGTATATATACCACTCTGTTATTGAGATCATAGGTTGTCTGTTTTTACAGAAAAAAAGTGCTAAAATGCCAAAAATTAAGTGGCAATTCCATAACTGTATACATGTAGCATGCCTAAACTTCTGCCATTGTCAAGGGGAGCACTGTTTTCCTTTTATACAACATTAAGAACAATTATTTTAGGAGTTGCTGTACTGTTTATTTACTGTGCCATATTATCAAATTTTTTTCAATTTTTCTGCGTTCAGACCAACATTTGTTACTTCTTATCTCTTTGTTAGCAAATTTTTTAATTTTTGGTTGCCAGAAAGATAGTACAGTGGGTAAGTCACTTGCCTTGCATTCACCTGCGTTGGGTTCAATCTTTGGCACTGCATGTGATCCCTGAGTACTAAGCCAGTAGGAAGCCTTTTGCACTGCCAAATTTGGTCCAAATGTTTAAATACAACTGGAAGGAGTTGGAACCTCCCAATTGGTGCTCAGGTACTTAAGGGGCTACATCTGGCTATTCTCAGCTTACCAGGCTAAATTTCTTTTGTTAGGGGCTGAGTATTTGGTGCTTCCCTGACCCTGAAGTGGTGAGAATCACCAGCATCACCATAGTGTTTTGGGGTGCCTTCAGAGTTACACTGAGTAATGCTCAGGAAGTTCTGTGGTGCCAGAAATTAAACCCCTATACTATGTCTCCAGCTCACTTTTACTTCTTATTAAATAGTTGTGTGTTCCTCTAGTGATTAATAATGTTGAGTATTCTTTCAGGTGGTTATTGACCCTTTGTATATCCGAAGACATGTCTGTTGTTTGCCTAGATGGATTGATTGGTTCTTGTTAATCTTTCAAATTCAATGACTCAACAAGAGACTAGTGGATAAAGAAATTGTGATATATATTTATACATAATGTATATCACATATATGTATATGTATAGATAACCACACAGCGGAATACTACTCAGTTATGAGAAAAGATGAAATTTTTGTTTCCTGCCACTGGATTTCATCCAATTTTATTTGAAGAGTGTTGTGCTAAGAGGAGTCCAAAAGAAAAAGACCAAATGAATCCGTTTATATGCAGATGAATTAAGTATGAAGAAAGGAATTAGAAAATACCCAATGAAACAAACCCTGAGATACTTGCAATATATCTGGGAACTGAGGAAGGTAAGGGATGAGATTGGGGAGAGACTGTGGGGCGATAGTGGGTGGAATCTTCGAACACTGGGAGAGGGATTGTTATAATAGCTCTGCAACTACAAAACAATGATGTTATTAGTTTTAAAGAATAATACCTCAATTAAATTAAAATAAATGTTTTACAGGAAATTGAAACAAGTATAACAATCTCAAGAATTGAGGCGAGAGCGATAGTACAGTGGGTAGGGAACTTGCCTTGCATAGGAGAGATCAGAGTTCAATCCTCACACCCCATATGGTCCCCAGAGCCCCACCAGGCATGATTCCTGAGCACAGAACAGGAGCAGGTCCTGTGCACCACCAGATGTGGCCCAACACCACCCCACCAATCCCTCAAGAATTATTTTGCATGCTTTCATAAAATAAAACAAAAATATTCTTATTCCTGTGTACTTGGGTTGAGAATATTTTGGAATTTCAGAATGACCATTTAATTGGATGATAAAGAATCGCAAGTTTCTATATGTTACAGAAATTATAGCTGAAGACAGCTTCAGTAAGTACAGAAGTTTAGGGATAAAACTGAGTTAATCTCTGGAAATGCATTTTTATTATCTAAACCTTTTGTATAAGTGATTTTAAACATAAAATTATGCACACTCATTAATCATTAGAGCAACCATGCTTTCCTATATCATGAAGTTCTTCAGAAACACACTAAGTACTCATGAAGTAATGATAGTGAAAAAATACTATGATTATAAAAATAGTTTTGAGTTTACTAACTTCTGTGAAGGTGTTTTAGGACATCTCCAGAGCTCTCAGGCACACAATTGAGAAACAGTTTTCTAGATTATCTACTTAGAAATAATCTAGCGGAAAAAAATCCCTCTGATATATAGTTTTTGCCAGTTCATACTTGCAATACCAGTAACAGAATAAATATTTCTCCACCTCTCTCATATTTGTGTGGTGAGTTTGGGTTCTCTCATGAGTAAATGTCACTATAGGATAATTTCAAGATATCTCAGGAAACACAAAATAAAAGGTGAATGGAGAAAGGAAAGAACATTTGGACTATGTTGCAGATTTTCTACCTGTGGAGAAGCGGTGGAAAGCAAGAGGCTTATGTCAGAAAACTCTTACCCTCTCTGTATAGTTTGAAGGAAGCTTTTGCCAGCGTGACAGGAAGTCCCTGAGCCAACGGTGTATCAAGATTTCTGTTGTCAGAGGAATGAGCTTGCATCAGCGCCTCCTCTATGTTCAGTCTTTGGCTGGCAGCTGCATAGGAAGCTTGTCCTTCATGGATTCTGAGGGTCACCAACCAGGCCATCACTCAGTTATGTGCTACACAGATGAGATCTTGAACATTTCATGGTCTTCAAGCACTTTATTTGCTTTTAGTTGGGTGAAAGATTCTATTCTATAATATCTGTTTGTATTCCCTATTTTATAAATTTTCCTTTTACTCCCCTAGATTTATATATTGCAATTTTCTTATAAATTCATAAAGGCTTTGCCTAAGAATGATTAGCTTTGTGTTTTATTATGATTGTTGGAAATATTGTCCCTCAATATTCTTTTGGAAATATTGTCCCTCAATATATTTTTATATTGTGTACCATTTCCCTTTAGATTTTTCACATGATATTTCATGGAAATAATTTTAATTTAGCATAGTCAATTCATTTTTTTCTTTTATAGCTTTAAATTTTAAGCTTTTGTATTAACTGTATATGCAGTTTTCTCGTACTCCTACATCATTATGAAATAGTCTAAATTTTCTTTTAGTGTCTTATAGTTTTGTTTGAACTTACATCTGTAATTCATTTGCATTTTGGGAGGTGTATATATACAATGAAATTGAGTTTAAATTTGTTTTCCTCTAACTGGATAGCTAATTTGTAAGAATTATTTGTTAAAGTATCTTTCTTTTTCTATCTAGGCTGAGATTGATTCATAGAAACATGTAAATTTTCTGTATTTCTCAGACAAAATGTCCAATTAAGTACCTGGAGAAATAAAAGAAAAATAATCATCAATATGAAAAAATAAATGATACCAAGTTGATACTTGCATATGAACAAGTGCCAGTTTCAAAGGATAGTATAAGATTATCCGAGGCTTATTATCTACTGTTTCTTCTTTTTAGAGATTTTTGAAAAAAAACTGTCTTTTTTCAATATCATATGCAATGATTTCCATGCTAAATATTAGGAAGGAAAGAAAGAATTGCAGCAAAAACATGGAATGATACAACTTTCTAGTTAAGTAGATTCTTTAAACCATTTTCTACTACAAAATGAAACTATTTTAGCCATTGGTTTTTATAAACACACAGATGTATATACTAATCACACAAATATGTAACACATATACAGTGCCTTTTGCTCCTAAAGCAATATTTGGGTTCAGATACTAAACCATTAGTTATATAATTTTTTTGTAGGTTTCATAAATGCACATTAAATAACTCATTGTGTTGAATACCATTCGTAATGTCATCAATAATTTTTCTCTATACTAAATCTTGTGATTGTACATGTTAGTTGATATACTTAATTGTGCCATTCTTTAAAATTCTTACCATCAGCCTTTTGACCAACAAGGAGTTAAGTATGCTGTTTCCTGCCGCATCAATGTGGAGGCAACTGAGTGCTGACAGTCCCACCTAACCAGTCCCAGGACAGGAAATTAGTCTCTAAATGTTTTTCCAAATTGTTTGGCACTACTCTTGAAGCAATTGTTTCACCAGTGGAGTGATCACTCTTGGAAGTAACACACACTTAATTGACCCAATATGAAGTAGCAGACCTTTCAAGGAAATCCCTAGAGAAGGATAATTTTCCCAGCAAGTAGAGACCAAGTAATGGCATTTTGTCCATGATTGGGAGACATTTGCCAGAATGAAACTTGGAAGTTGTGAGTTGTGTTAATGTCAGAATAACAGAGTCTAACAGGTATCCAATGATAGTGTAACTGTAACTTTTCTGCAAGGGGAAAAAAGGGGCTTTAGCTAGACCATGAAATGGCATAGGCATTAATGCTGATATGGTTCCTGAAGAACATCTTTCTAAAAATACATGAAAGAATTGGCAGGAAATTACATGAAAGAGACTTTAATTTGTTCCTGACATGTTGTTGAATTAATGCAACTATTTAGGAGCCTACATAATTCATAATGACCATGGATAATAAAGATTTCAAAATATTAAATAGAAGAACTTAGCCCTTTGAAAGTGGTAATTGCTATCATTTCCAATTTTTTATCTCCAGGCTTTATTCTGTGTTAATAAGATATGGTATAATGGTAAATATAGAATGAAATTTAAAATCCAGACTTTTGTAAGACTGAATTTTACTGTGATCTAAGAAAAATGATATTTACATGTTACATTATACCAATGTCATACTTTTTCACACAGAGATCACTTTTCATGCTATTCTTTCCAGTTCTTGGTGTTACTTACAGAATATGAAGGAAGAGATCATTTGTGTATGGAAACTTGACTTTGTTTACATAGCCTCCTAAATTTTAGGTAGTGTAAATTTATATTTTTGCCAATCATAACATTGTCTTCCCATCATTTAAATACTTGGTAATTTTCTATAAGTGGCTTCATATGTACCCTTACTTTGTGATTTAACAAATTTGGTACATAGAAATTAGATGTGGCAGGCCATGTTTATATAATGAAGTGTGAACTTAGCGCTAATAATAATATCAGAAGATAGAAAAGAGGAGTGTTAGAGTAACCTTCGAAAAAATGAGGTTGGCAAAATATTTGGGAATTTTATTGTTAATATGTTTGGCTTGTCCAATATTTGTAATAGAAGTTTCATTTGAGCTCCTATTTTTCCTACAATTTAAGGAAAGCACAAAGAACTCCAGGCATTCTCCCCTCTGCAGGAATTTTATTGAGAGGGGTCACTGAGGTCAGAGGAGACATTGTATTGTTTAGAAGGTATTGTACAGAGATTATATAATATGCTTTCTTGTTCACTCTATATCTGCTTCCACTTACTGCCTTTACGGTTAATGTGAAATGTTGTGTGTCTGGCCTTAGAAAAGAAGACAGACTTAGGTGTAGACAGCCATTTGTCTACATGTTTATTTATCCCAGACAAGAAGGTAATGACTCTGGACTCTGGAAGTCCTAGGAATGAGTGTGACCTTTAGCATGAAACTGGAAAATAGGGAACAAAATCTTGCACTTTTATGGTACTACTCACATCAATAAAGGTCTTCTATTTCTTTAACTAAGTATTTTTTTAAAAGTAAAACTGCTTCCAAACAAAATATAGATCTGATTCTTACGAAGTCTTAAAAAGTGTGTCTGCACCATAGTTTATTTTGTAAATTCTGTAAAGAAAAGTACTAAGTAAAACTTTATAAAATTCCTTTTTTTGCTGTTTCTGTTTTCTGGGCCACACCCGGCTGTGCTCAGGGCTTACCTGGCACTGTGCTCAGGGATGACTTCTGGCGGTTCTCTGGGGACCACCCAGGGTGCCAGAGATATAACCTGGTCAGAAGTGTGCAAGGAAAGCACATGCTGTACCACCTCTCCAGTCACCTAAAATCTTCCATTAAATTATTCTTGCCTTGAAGTACTTTGTCTGAAGTAATAGCTTGTTGGTTCTTTTAAAATATTTTCTTCCAAACTTTAGCTGGTGTAGAATCTGTTCCTTTCCCTCTCTCTCTGTAAATTTTTGTTTACTTCCATTTTATGTTCATTTAAATTTTCTTCCTGCTGATGGCTTCAAATTTGCCCATTGCTACAAATGTATAAATAGATGCCCGAGCCCTCCTGCTTGTGAAGCAACAAATAATATTTACTTCTTGGCAATAAGGAGATAGCAGTGATTTTATATTTTTTGTTTTATCCTATCACATGTGTGATTGGGCATATATAAGAAACCCAGAGTAGTTGCTTCCTAGAAGATGGTTTCCTGTGTATCCCAGACAACACAGTGGATTAGGAATCAACCAACACCAGGAAAGCTAATACCTAAAGCTTGCCAACCATGATCAAAAGTTCTAAAATGTATAGCAAGTTAACAGAAAACCCTGATGTTATTTGGAAACACAAATCTATACCAGATTTTCAGATGTATAATGAAAGTATTACACTTAGGAGAAAACAGAGAAAAATGTAGAGTTTAGGTAAAAATGAGGCAATAATTGGAATTTTGCACTTGGTTTCATTGGCTGCCAACAATCTGATTGGTGCACAATGAAATCTATAAAATATGTTGCCAAATCTCTGGTCAGTTGAAACTGCAGTGTTTCATTCTTCTCTGGCAAAAATGTCTTAATTTTAGCCATGTGAAGTTATTTGTCTCATCTGGTTTCTTGGAGACTAAAGGTCTCTTGTTAATTGTATCAATAAATAGTGGAGGCACCAAAGAATGGGAGAAGCAGTGTAGCAGCAACACCCACTGATGTCACTGTTGTGTTGATCACCAGTGACAGAGGCCCATTAAAGATCCAAGAAGTAGGGAATGGAGTGCTTGTGTAGGATAAACTGTGGGCTGAGTAAGATTCTGAAGAGTTGGTACAGTGTAAAGCTGTACTATGTGCTTTGGGATGATTTGGACAATTACCTGTTTTCTCTGTGCTAGCCCTTTCCTCTTTAAAAATGGAATCCCAATGCATAAGTTTCACCATTTGTGATCTTGTGATTCAATAAGACTCTTCCCCCAAGACTCTAGTATTCTTAAAAGTAGGGTGTGCTTTATAACCAGTTGTGACTGTCAATAACTATGCCTCTATGTACTGACTTACAATGCCAACATCAAAACTGCAAACTGAGTGGAGGAAGCTTGGAAGAAAATTGCAAGTTCAAGAAAATTGCAAGCGCAGACACTAGCAAAACTTTTATTAATACAAATAATGTAAATATTGGACAAGGATGAAGTGGGAAGGCAATGAATCAAATGTATATACTAATATCTTCAAAGTTGGATTAAAACTTAGCCTACTTAGTCTGGGGATGTAGTTCAACAGTAAAATATTTGCTTTGCATGGGTGAGGTACTGGGATTGATCCCTGGCACAGTGGGGAAAAAGCAGCTAATTCTAGGTAATAACAAAGCAGACTAAACTAAACTGCCCACAATTATGGTCTAGTTAAATAATTCACTTGAAAAAAACAGTTGTCACCCCATTGATCTTCGATTTATTTGAGCGGGTGTCAGTAACATCTCCATTTGTCCCTGTCGAGTGCTAGTGTAGCCCAATGGTATCTGCTCGCTCCAGGAACAGGAAGAGCCTCAAACCATTCATTCAGGGTTTTGACGAAGAAGTCTGACATTCTCATGGGTGTTCACACAGTCTTTTGACATCTCGTGGAATCCAGTTCGTAACAGCTCTAGTCCAGCAGTCGTCTCTAAATGGCATTACATGTCCGGCCCATCTGATTTTCGAGGCCGTGGCATATGAGACAGCGTCCCTGATTCTTGATCATTGAAGGAGGTCGGCAACTCCGGATTCCTTCTCTCACTTGAGTAAAACATGATACTCCGAGCATAGCTCTTTCAATTCCTCTTTGGGATACCCGAATAGTGTTCTTGTCCTGTTTTCAGAGGTCTCGGAGGCATATGTTAGTGTAGGAAGATCAGTGAAGTCAAAAAGATGTGCCTGGAGCAGGAGGTTGGTTCTTCTTCCTCTTAACAACTTCTTCGACGCTCTTGAGGACATTCCATGCTGCTCTTTTCCGCCTGCGCAGTTCTGGTGCTAAGTCATTCCTCATGTTGAGTTCTTGACCCAGGTACACATAGCTGCTACATTCGGAGATGTTCATTCTGTTGAGAGCAAATGGAACATCAGGAACTAGTTTGCTTTTCATGAACATTGTCTTGTTGAGATTCAGCTGCAGTCTGACCTTTCCAGACTTGCATTCGAAGTCAGCCAGCATTTGTACCGGTTGGCTAATATTTGGTGTTATTAGAATGATGTCATCAGCGAAGCAGAGGTGGTGTAGTTGCCGACTGTCTATCTTCACTCCCATTCCTTCCCATACTAGTCATCGCATGACATTCTCGAGGGTGGCACTGAAGAGTTTCGGTGAAATGGTATCACCTTGCTGAACACCTCTCTTTACCTCAATGATCACTTCCTCGTAGAATGGTGAGATCCTGGTGGTGCATCCTTAATAAAGCTCGAGGAGGATCTTGATGTACTGAGTTTGAATGCCCTGTTTGGCTAGGGCTTTGATGACCGCTTCAGTCTCAACAAAATTGAAGGCCTTCTTTAAATCGATGAACGTTAGACAGAGCTGCATCTTGAACTCTCATGAAACTTCAATGAGTTTGGTCACTGTGTGGATCTGGTTGATCATGCTGAATCCTTTTTTGAATCTAGCTTGCTCGCATGGTTGTCCTACGTCTAGTGTTCTGCCTATTCTATTCAGGATGACTAGAGTCAACAACTTGTAGACGACAAAGAACAGGCAGATTGGGCAATAGTTGCCGAGGTCGTGGATCTCTCCCTTCTTGTACAACAGAATGGCCTACTGGTTTTTCATTGGGACAGAAACTTGCGTACTGACAGGTAGTGTTTGAAGAGACTAGCCAATGTATTGACGAGTACTGGTAGCAGATTCTTCAGATGTTCGGGTCTGACCCTGTCTGGACCAGGTGCTGTATGCACCTTTGCCGACAAAATGGCATGTCGGATTTTGGAAGAGGGAAATGGGAATGACATATCCATTCGTGGAATTTGGTATCTGGGCAAGTGAACGTGGCTATTGAAGAGATCTAAGTAGAAGTTGTGAATAATCCTTTCCATTGCCCTTCTGGAAGATGTGATAGATCCATCAGGATGTCGGAGGGCAGTCATTTGGTCTTGTAGTTGGGGAAGGACAGGTGAGTATTGTGAATACTTTTCCCAGCTTCTGCCACATTAGCCAACACTGCTGCTCTTCTCTCTCTGAGGTCTTCCTTTATCACTTCTCTGCACAGCTTTGTGCAGATGTTAGCTTGTGATTTCCTGAGGCTTCTGCCAAACTACATTGGCGAATGAACTTGAGAATTTCCAGAGAGAGGAATCTGTTTGTGAGTTTCCTACTCTAGGCATTCCTTGTGCTGTCATGGAGATGCTGAACCAGTCCATCTTATTCCTCGTCCATGTTGTCAACGACTGGCATCTTCCCATGTTGCCGCAATAGTGCCAAAGAGCTCCTAGTTGGTGGTCATTCTGGGAGTTCTCTTCCTAAACTTAAATTTTGCATTCCTTTCTCCCAGCTCTGTGAAGTAGAATTTTGCATGAAGGAGACAGTGGTTTGATCCCATTTGGAGGCAGGGCAGACTGTCCCCTGTGTGCCCCAGACAAGTTGCACCGTCAGGCCCTGGAGGTTTCTGAGGCCACACCACCACCAGTGGGGTGAATTGAGTGCATGGGGTCAGCAGCAATGTTGGCCACCCACCCGATCCGTCTTGTAACACAGACCAAGGAGATATAATTCATTTGTATCAATGTTATTGAATACACAGAGGATAGTACAATGTCTCCATAAAACAACAATTCTGAGTGGATTTTATTTCACTTACATTTCCTTTTTATCTATACAGAGTGACAGAGGATATTTAAAAATAGTCTAAGATTTAAAAAAAATTAGGAGCTATAGCACAATGGGTAGGATGTTTGCCTTCCACGCGGCCAACCCAGGTTTTATTCCTCCGCCCCTCTCGAAGAGTGAGCCTGGCAAGCTACCGAGAGTATCTCGCCCGTAGAGCAGAGCCTGGCAAACTACCTGTGGCATATTCGATATGCCAAAAACAGTAACAACAAGTCTCACAATGGAGACATTACTGCTGCCCACTTGAGCATTTGATGAGCAAACGGAAGACAGTGATAGTAAAATATAAAATGAATACTATAAGAAGAAAATTAGTGTTATTCTTTAATTATAAATATTTTTCCTTAAGACTTATGTGTGCAATGGTAAATCAATGTAGATTCAACAAATTATGGTATATCAACATAAATCTACCTATTAAAATAAAAGCCTAAAAATTTAACAAAGCCTGACACCAAGAGATTTTGTTAGTCAATATTTGTAGAATTACTCTTGATTTTATATAACTATAAAAGATTGAATAATATCCTTATGAAAGCTACCCATAATGAGAAAAGCTTTGTAACTTCTTTCAGGATTAATGTCAATCCAAATGGGTAACCTTCTAAGGTTAATTAATGTGTGTTTGATTTTAAATAATTTATAAAAAGATCCTAATTTAGTGTGGTACAAAACTTCATGTAATCATATTTGCCATCATAAATAATAAAATGTACATTTTATTATATTTTGTGTGATCAGAACAAAGTGAGTTGGAATAAAAAAATCAATTATGTACATTTGTGAATGAATACAATTTTTAGTTTTAGGGCTAGAGAGACAGCTCAAAGAACCAGAGCATACAACTGGCATGCTTCAGACCCCAAGTTTAATCCTTGGCACTGCTTATCCTTCTGAGTCTACCTGGATACAGCCCTAGTGGCCTCCAACTTCATTGATCTGAGCAGTTTCACATCACTGGGCCGAAGCATTGAGCTGACAGGCCCACACAGCTAGGTCAGTAGTTTGTCATATTATCCTGGGCTTCCCTAAGCAGCACTTGGTTGGTCCTCCAAGTAAATATAGCATAAGCCATATAGTTTTCTATGTCCAAACAAGGACTATTTGGTCAATGCATACTGTATGCAGGTCACCTCACTGGGTCTGTGGGCTATACAAAACTGATTCCAGCATAGTCATACTAGTGTAGGTTGTCAGGCTGGAGGTTTCTTGGCAAAAGGTTTTTTTGGGGGTTTTAGGGACTACCTCCTGGAAGTGCTCATGGCTCAGTTCTGGCTCACTTGAGGAACTATATGGGGCACTGAGGATTGAATTCAGGTCAGTCAGTGCAAGGGAGTATCCTGCCTACCATACTATCTCTGTGGCCCCACTTAGCATTGAATCTTAAGTCAAAAAACCAAGATGTGATCTGAAAAGAAATTCCTGTGCCCAAACCTGAAGGTTAGACCCATCTTAGGAGGAGGATATTTTGCAAAAACAACCCTGAGAAGACGCTGAGAAAAGACCACCAGTCCTTCTTCGTAGTTACCCTAGCAAAAGACTCATCTGCCCAGAAATCCCAGTGCCAGTGCAGCATGGAAGAAACTATAGAGTCAGTTTTACCAAGGCAACCCTGTGCACACTCTATTTTGGGGTCACTTGCATCCTGATAGTGTAATTCCTTTCTATGACTTTATAGAGCTCTCTTCTCTCTGGAGAAGTGCACATTCATTTTCAAATGATTTTCCCTTTTCAGGCTTTCACACTTGTAATTCTTTAATAAGTCTATTTGGTTTCACAGTCTTCTGCAATTCTTTTCTCTGAGAGCAGACAGCAAACTTAGGAACGTGGGTGGAAATTGAGGCTAACTTTTTATTTTCCTGTGAAGAGAAGAACCACAGCTCTCTGAAAACTCAGGTGGCAGAGACCTGCTCCCAAATGATGGAGATCAAGTGGGTCTCAGGTGCAGCTTGCTGGCTGCCTTAGTGAGGTTGGCAAGACTTTTATGTCCATGCCTGGCAGGAGCTCATGCAGGCTCACCTGCCCTGCTTTACCCCCTGAAGCTTCTCTGACAAGGTCAGAGTAGATCAAACAAGAGGGTGGTAGAATTCTTATGCTGCAGCATCTTCCTATTCTGGGACTCCCCATGCACCCCACCTGGCAAAAATAGCACACGTGCATTTGTGTTATCCTAATTAGGTGCTGCGAAATAAGACAGTGCGAAAGGCAATATTCATTTTTTAATGTTTCAATACAATACTTATGATAACTTTCTTTGCACATAATTCTAAAACCACACTCATCACCAGTGTACCTCCATCACTCCCCCAACGACCCCAATATATCTCCGTATCAATGACACCCTGAAACTGAGTTCTGTGTATCAGTTCTTTGGTTCTGTTATCCCAAATACAACAATTTAAAGAAAGTGTCTGAGAAGCTGGGGAAGTTCAAAAAGCTAATGTTCATTGCTTTGTAAACCTTAGGCACAACTGGGTGTGACCCACAAACAAGAAACAAATGACAAAAAAAAATTCTGAAATTGGGTCAGGAATAGAGCTGGAAGAGGTAGTGTGCATACTCTGCATGCTGTAGGCTCAGGTCTTTTGATGCAGAATTGCCCATGGAGCACTACTGGGAGCAGCTCTGAACATTGGGTGTTAGAAGTTGTCCCTGAGCACAGCCTAGCTGTGACTCCTTAAAATTAAATGAAAGAAGATGGACAGAAAAAAGAAGGAAAGTAACGACCAGTTAAGTCTGTTTATTCAGTCAAAAACGTGTCTGGATAAAGTGTGAGAGTGTGAGAGGTGGAAGTGAAGAATGTTTCTTTTCCTCATGATTTAGTGAATGATTCTAATGATGGGAGCATCTCTTTTTCCCTGAGGTGATTGTTTTTGAAGATTGGCATTGGTCTTACAATATAGTCCATAACTAAAGTCATCTACTTCTGTTAATGGAAAGAAAACAACCAATTGTTTGGGACTTACTGGGAAATATAAAGGAAGTGCACTTATGTTTGCTTGCTAGTATGTTTGTGGAAAAAACTTCAAGCAGTGTTTCATAGGCTAAAATATTTAAGGAATTTTTCAGAATAATGTTGACTATATTAAAACTTTAACACTTGGGGGGCTGGAGCGATAGCACAGCGGGTAGGGCGTTTGCCTTGCACGCGGCCGACCCGGGTTCGATTCCCAGCATCCCATATGGTCCCCTGAGCACCGCCAGGGGTTATTCCTGAGTGCAGAGCCAGGAGTAAACCCTGTGCATCGCCAGGTGTGACCCAAAAAGCAAAAAAAAAAAAAAAAAAAAACTTTAACACTTGTGCATGAAGAAAAATGCAGCAATGAATTTATAGGTGGGGACTGGCAAGATGGATCCATGAAGAGAAAGGCTGAAGCAGGACACCTATAAGGAAACTTGAAAATACTTTAGGCAAATGATTAACAACAGTATCCACTAGAGCAATGGCAACAATTAAAAAAAGAATGAAAAGAAAAGTAAAGAAAAAGACAATATAAAGAGGAGTTAAAATTTCAATTATAGAATCTGATTAGGTACCAATTAATATTAACATGTCAAACTAAGGGACCAGACAGATAGTACCAGGGCTAAGTTGCTTACCTTGCATGTGGCTACCCCTAATTGGGTACCACATATAGTCCCTTGAGAATCACTAAGAGTTATCCCTGAACACAGAATTAGGAGTAAGCCCTGAGCATAGCTGAGTGTGGCCCCCAAAAACAAAAAAAAAATCCTGAAACAGCAAACAGACAACATAAATTATGATATATGTAAAGGAAGTTTGAGCAGCCCAAATTATGAAGTCAGTTGGAATAATGTGCTTGAGAGACAACGCAAGCTTGGACCACAATGTACAAAGAGAAACAAACCAAGGGTATGGGCAATATCAACTGTTAATAAAACCTGGGAGTGAATCTGGAAGTTACATTAGAGCATAGGTGGAGGGTCTAGACACATGGGTAGGTATAAGGGATGTAATGGTATGCACCAAACCGTAACTGTTAAGTCAACAAAAATTCGTAGGAGGACTGGCAGAGAAGGAATGTTGGACCAAAGGTAGCATAGGTGGTGGTGAGGGTCGTAGATTGGCAGTGGTGTGCAATAACTTGGCAAATTGATACCATAGATTTGAAGGCTATTATTGTGTAAAAACAAAAAAAAGAAAAATGAAATGGCACCACACCGGGAGGTTGGTGGCAATGATGAGGCAGGCGAAGGAAGGAATGGAGCCAGGATGGTTGGTCTCAGTTGCAGTTTATTCCATTCCCATCTCCATTCTCCTCTGATTCTCCTCCTGCTTCTTCCTCCCCCATCCTACTTCATTCTCTTTCTCCTCTGGATCTGGATGTGGATCTAGCTTCTCCAGATCTCGCTCTGGGACTCGCACTGGGACTGGCCGGGGACAGGCCCCGGGACTGGCCCTGGAACTAGCTCTGGGACTCAACCCCAGCCCCCTCTTTCAGCCTAGTTAAATCCCCAAGAATGAGGGATTGGGGCTTACACATAGGTGTGGTTACAATCAATCGGGGGTAAAGTTCTATCCCTCAGGGGATGTTCCTTCTAGGACAGATACTCTTTCAGCAGGACACCCGCCCAAGAGCAGAATCCCATGGGTGTGTTTCTCCTCTCCTTGCCCAACTAACATATAAGTATTCATAATATTAATCATTTTGTATAGACATAGCAAGAAATGCATTAGGCTTATAGAATTGCTCTCCTGAGGTCACCTCGATCTCAAACTACAGTGCTCAGGCCAGATTAGTCTTTCCTAACCCTAGCAGGGTCCTAGTCTCGTCGTTGCTTTTGGATCATGACATGACATGTCCATGACCAAGCTCTTAACATATAGTTAAGCATTAGGCGCTTTGGCCAGGCCCATCTCGATGCCAGGGTAGCACATAACTCACCGCTTGCCTTGGGTCTGTCCCGTCCCTCATCGGGACCCTGCTTTTGGGGATGCTAGGAAGTAAGGGCAGCTGAGGCTTAAGTCGAGAAAGCAGATGCCCGGGAGTGAATAATATTTGAAGCCAATTAAATCCCACGTCACCAAAGCATATTAACAATTGTCTTTCTTTGTCCATACAAAAAGGATATTGTTTTTTTTAATAGTTTATTTTTAATTAGTGAGTCAACGTGAGGGTACAGTTACAGATTTATACATTTTTGTGCTCATGTTTCCCCCATACAAAGTTCGATAACCCATCCCTTCACCAGTGCCCATTCTCCACCACCAGTAAACCCAAAATCCCTCCCACCCTCCCTCCCACCCTCCCCAGTCCCGTCTTCCCCCACCCCACACTGCCACTATGGCAGGGTATTCCCTTTTGTTCTCTCTCTCTGATTAGGTGTTGTGGTTTGCAATAAAGGTGTTGAGTGGCCATTGTGTTCAGTCTCTAGTCTATATTCGGCTCGCATCACCCTTCCCCCACATGACCTCCGACCACATTTTACTTGGTGTTCCCTTCCCTGAGTTGCCCAGAATGAGAGACCAGCCTCCAAGCCATGGAGACAACCTCAAAAAGGATATTGTTTTAAAGTAAACTATTCAAAAGACATAAGGAGTGGAGAAAGGCAATATTAACTTACAATACAAGTTCACTGTCCTAGCAAGATCTGACCTTACAAATTAACAGAGTTTGAATAGGGGAAGAGCTGAATGACTAGTTGGGGAAGGAAGCATAGAAGTAATTATGGATAGACAAAGGAATAGGAGTGACTTGGGAGCACTTTGATGGGCGTGACTGATATACCTATGCTCCTTGTGGCAAGGGGAGCAGGACATACCAATGTAGTCTAGAATTGTTTAGAGATTATTACCAGATAAGCTCAAACTCTATAGCAAGGGATAAAGGACAAACCAATGATATCCAACAATTATGACTCTATTACTAAACTACAATCATTTTTTAAACGAAAATGCTTGAGACACACCCTCTGGTAGGTAGCAACAACCCCCCCTGCATTTGGATGAATTTTGGGCTACATATTTTGATGTTATGGAGAAGATGCAGCCTGAATTAGCTGCTTTACTAAAGTGAAAAGCATAAAATAAAATCATCTTAGATTTTTAATACTCTGAATTATTTTTGCTTCAGCCCCTCTGATATATCACCCAACCCCAGCTCCACCCTATCTTATACTTTATTTTCTAGAAAGCAGAGATGAAGAAAAAAGCTTACATGCTACTTCTTTGGAAGGGACCTATCGGCCCCCTCCATAGAATGATGGAAAAGAAGAGTGAGGCAGCAAAGAAATGAAGCTGACCGGGACCAGAGAGATAGTCCAGATGGTTGGGCATTACACACTGCAGACCAGGTTTGATCCTCAGCATTCCTTATGGTCCCCCAAGCATCTCCAGGAGTAATTCCTCAGTGCAGATCCAGGAGTAACCCCTAAGCATCGCTGGATGTGATCCAAAAAGAAAAAAAAAGAAATGAAGCTGACCTAGGAATGTATTAATGATTGCAACTTTTTGCTATCAAGGGGTATTTATTACTCATTTTTTCCAAACCAAGAATCCATACAAATGACTAGTTCTCAAGAGAATTTAGTGGAGAAAGTGGGATGAACTTGTTTTCTGGCTCTATTTCACATATTTTACATTAAGGGGGAATGACTAGCTTAAATTTCCAGGTGGTGTCCATATGGGTATGGCAGGTATTCATATCAGCATTACAATGCCCATATGCAATGCCCAAAGCACAATATCATGAGGAAGCCTTGAGGCAAAGAGCAATGCGTGGGAAATGGAACATGGATGAAGACTCTGGTTTCACTCCATAGACTGACTCGTGGCTGCTCACCACAGCAGTGTCTGATAAGAACAAATTTCTGGTGGCTTTGAGGTTAGTCAAAAGGATCTCGGGAGTGAATTTACATACATTCTGAATAACATCTTTCCCCAAAGTACCTGCTAACTGCCCCCAGAAACCAGTATATTCACTTCATCTACCATATTTGCTGCAGACTGACTTCCACAACAGACTGTGCTAACCTGACTTGCCCCAGAGTGAAAACGAACTTCAAGAAACATTGATGTTTGGGTCAGACCTGAACTCTCTGAGGCTGCCAGAGTCACTATTAGTGCTTTGTTGGAATGGTTCTTGATAAGTGTGGAACTTGTGGAAGAGAGGAGAACCTTATCAATCTCCGGGCAGCGCGGAGTTATAGCCCATCTCACAGTCCCAGTGCATTGCTGTGAGAAGCTGCGCTGGATGCCAAAATGTGTTAGAAGGTCTCTGGAATGAAAGTCTTTAGGTGCAGAGGGGCCGTTTCGCTCTCAGCAGCTCCGGATTTATCTGGGCCGAGGGCGTGCCGGTTACACCCACTTCCCATGATTCCCTAGAAGCCCCAAAGTGTACAAACCGTATACCTCTGGGTTAGAAGTCTTAGAAGGTGGCTCGCGCCACGTGGATGTTGCTGCTGCCGCCATTTTCCGTGCAGAAAGACAGGGTGGGGAGGAAAGTTCCATCCCCGTGCAACGCGGAGTTGTAGCCTGTCTTTCTGCATGGAAAATGGTGGCGGCAGCAATATCCACATGGCGTGAGCCACCTTCTAAGACTCCTAACCCAGAGGTATACGGTTTTTACACTTTGGGGCTCCTAGGGAATCATGGGAAGTGGTGTAACTGGCACGCCCTCAGCCCAGATAAATCTGGAGCTGCTGAGAGCGAAATGGACCCTCTGCGCCTAAAGACTTTCATTCCAGAGACCTTCTAACACATTTTGGCATCCAGCGCAGCTTCTTACAGAAATGCACTAGGACTATGAGATGGGATATGCAATTTCTGGCAGAATTTTCCCTGGACTTTATACAGAAATCCAAAACAATTAAGAGACTTAACATCTCTTAATTGTTAGCAATGTGAACCGGTTCCTTTTTGGCAGGTCTGACTTTGGGGGGAAACTCCAAATAATAACAGTGATTTTTTTGTTGAAATATTGAAGGTGATCAAAGTAGCAGCCATTTCTCTGGACTGTGAACTAAGCAACAGCCCCATGCCGGCCAAGAAGAGGAAATATCCCTCTTTCCCAGTTGTTTCCCATTTTCGGGGAGAAACGTGGCATGGCGTCCACCATACTATGTGGCGCGGGAATGGGGATGAGGAAAAAAAAAAGAAAAAAGAGAAGAGAACTTTATCTCTAACCTTACCATACTTTTTTACCACTCCCAGAAAAACTTTGTGCCTACTGGTCCTATAATGTCCCCATTTTTTTTACATGGGGACATCACTCAGAAGATAGGATCAGAACTCATGTTCAGTGAATACAGAGTTTTGTCCAGAGCCTATAATTTTGTCCACTTCCTTGAATTGACCTGAAGAATATAACATATTTGAGACATCATGAGGGAATTATCAAAATCAGTTTTACTCATTAGGGAGAGAAGAAGAAGATAAGGAAAGCCATCTGATTTGTGATTAAGAGAAAGCGATTGCATCTGAAAACAGTTTTAGCACAGAACACAATGCTAAAGAGGAGGCAGAGCCCACACCCATTTCTGGAACATTTACTGTGACAGGAAGTCAGTATATTGTTATTAAGATGATGATGTTGTCATTTCTCCCTAAACCCATGTAAATTTCTTTTGCAGAAGAGAGGGATGCATTATTGAGAGAATAAACAGGCAATCAGTAGGACTCTCAATATTACAACTACTCTAACATTATTAAACTCAAGATGCTGCCGATTTCTCAGGTAGAAATAGTCTTTCAGGTGGTGTCTTCACTCAGGCTGATTCCATCAAAAGCAGCACAGCACCCATAAATAGAGACAAAAAAATTCTTTAGAGAGAAGAAAAATGGATACATTTTAGTTCTCTTTCTTTGCCATTTCTGATTTCCTGCAAAATGGCAGGCGGGGACAGACTCTCTTGCCAACCTTCTTTTTTTCCTCCTCCCTCCTCATTATCTGAGCCCAGTCATTATACTAAATTTTCTGTGCCTTTGCATAGAAAAGCCAGCTCTTCAAACCATAACATTGGCAGCAGCTTTCTCCTTACAGTTTGTAAAAATTAAATCTCAAATCAAAAGAATATGAGCCAAACATGCCCCAGCCATTTGGATTAACATAAAAGGGAAGCCATCAACACCTCCGTATCTTGGCTGATGAATGTATCTGATATTTCAGATTTCTTTCTTGGTTCTTTTATGACCACAAGACCAAAACTAATCAGTCCAATTAGACAAACTTCCAGATTACAGCTCTGAAGTCAACTCAACAAGTTACATATCCAACAATATAATTTGCCAAGTTTAATTCTGAGGTTGAAGGAGGGTAGAGGGTAAAAAAGAGACGGTTCTTGATTTATCACAGCAGTAAAGCCATATTCCAGTCTGAATACAAAACAAAGAGTGAGAAATAAAGCTAGACTAGGGGCCTGGTAACTATCCATAAAACTATTATCTTGACCAATATTTAAAAAAGACAAAATAATGAAGCTAAGAATGTCATTCGATAAACCCCTTAGCTCAAATAGTTTTAAAATATCTAAAACATCTTCAAAAAATTATTTAAAGAGAAACAAAAATCAAACCTTAAGAGGACTCAAAATTATATAGATAAATATTTACCTGATTATGAAGTGAGGTTGGGCTTCCTCTGCATAGAAAGAAAACAACAACAACAAAAACAAAGGAAAAGATTAAGAGATTTCACCACATAAATACTTAATTTTCTGTACTCAACAAAAATCTCTGTAAACAAAATCAAGTTCTAAGATAAATGGAAAAACATATTTGCAACACATACAATACCCAGATGGTTTATACCCTTCATTTTAGTTGTAACAAATTTATTGTGATATAAGTCACATAACACACCATTTATTCGTTTAAAATTGACAGCTAGTGTTTGTTAGCATAGTCGCAGTGTGGGTCAGTGATCACTACAATTCAATTTAAAACTTTTTATCACTGCAAATAGAAGTCTTTATACATATTAAAAATCTCTTCCACTTTCTAGGGATGCTAGTGATGGGTGTGGCGTTGGAATTACATACAAAGGAAACCACCATTGTATTGTAAATCACTGAACCTTAATCAACAAAAAAAATCTCAAAGAAAAATATCAATCCCATTTCTTCCTCAATGCTAGGGTTTTTTTAGGTTACAATTTGGGTATTTTATCACTCAGGACATTTCACACACTATATATATATATATATATATATATATATATATATATATATAAACAAAGACCACTATATATATATAGTGGTCTTTGTGGTCCAGAGTGGCTTGAGTGCTTACATTGCAAGTGTAAAGGGTGAAGTTTGATCCCTGTGCCACTGCATGTGTGAAGTGAGGTCCTGATGGCTCTAGTCTATGTGATTGACAGCTCTGCAGTCTGGGCTCCCTAGCACTACAAGCAATTTCTAGCAACAGGTATCCTGACAACACCAACTGAAAAGTGGGTTTCACTTGCAGTTAGAACTACAATTTAAAGATGTGCTAGTGCCATGACTAGAAAATACACCCACTGGCAAGCATGTTTTATAAACTGTGGTGACCACCTGCACATAATGCAATAAAATGTTCTAGACCACAAAGGAGTGTGACCCTTAATTACGGATCTGAATGCAGAACCTGGTGTGTGACCCCACGGTGACAAGTACACTGTGTGAACACAACAACTATAGCAAGTTATGTGTGCAACTAACAGCAATGAAGGCAAAGGATAAGTGAATAATAATAAGGGAAAATATAAGTAAGAACAAGAACAGGTATTTTATGATGAGTTCTTTTACTTCTTTTACCTAATCCATGTTGCGCCTTCTTTCAGCATTAGTTTCTCTTCTTTTACAATTGAGACAAAATTCCCTTGCTATAAAATTTGTCTTTGTGAATTGAACAGTTCAGCTATTTATTGTGTATCCATAAAGTTATGCAACAAACACATCAAAAAGAATAAGAGCAACCAATGCTGGCATGGGTGTGGAGAGAAAGGGACTCTTCTCATTGTTGGTGAAAATACCAACTGGTTCAGCCTTTTTGGAAAGCAATATGGGCATTCCTTAAAAAGCTAGAAATTGAACTTCCATATGACCCAGGAATACCACTTTTGGCAATATACTCTAGGGGTTAAAAAAAAACCCCAAAAACAAACAAACAAAAACTCCAGCAGAAATGACATCTGCACTTGTATGTTCATTGTAGCACTGTTCACATTAGCCAGTATCTGGAAAGAACCCAAGTGTCTGAGAAGAGATGACTGGTTGAAGAAACTGTGGTACATCTAAACAATGGAATGCTATGCAACTGTTAAGAAAAATGAAGTTACAAAATTTTCTTATAAATGGAAAAACATAGAGAATATAATGCTTAATGAAATGAGTCGGAAGGAGAGGGATAGACATAGAATGATTGGACTCATTTGTGGGAAAATTAAAAAAATCACAGGTGAGATCAATACCCAAGGACAGTAGAAACAAGGGGTAGGAGAATTGTTTCATGGTTGGAAGACTACTTCAGATGCTGGGGGAGAAGGTAGTTGGGATATATAAGGGACCACCATAATAAAGATAGTTGGAAATGATCATTCTGGATAAGAACTGCGTGCTGAAAACAGGTAAAGGAACAAAATTGATAATCTCTCAGTACCTGTATTGCAAATCATAAAGTCCAAAAGAGGTGGTGGAGTAGAGGAGAGAAACAGAGACAGAGACAGAGACAGATAAAGAGAAGGAAAGTGCCTGCCATAGAGATAGGCTGGGGTAGGGGGGTCAGGAGGGAAACTGGGGACACTGGTTGTGGGAAAGGTATGTTGGAGGGATGGGTGTTGGAACACTGGATGACTGAAACGGGACCATGATCAGCTTTGTTACTCTGTGTCTCAATGTAATTCAATATTAAAACAAACAAACAAAAAACAATGTTATGCAATAGTCAGTGCTATCTATTTCCAGTCCATTCATTGTCCTCAAAAGATCATCGTACTCATTAGAAGCCACACTTCATTTGTTTCCTCTCCCTCTAGCCCTAGTAACAAAATTCTGCCTTCTGTCTGCATGGATTTTCCAATTCTAGAAATTCAAATCATAGATAAAATATTTTGCATCTAACTTCTTTTAATTAAATACAAGTAATCATTTGCATTCAACTTCTTTTAAAATGCTGTTTTTAGGGCTCATTAATGTTGTAACAGTAGGAAGCACTTTATTCTTTTTTATTACTGAATAATGTTCCATTACATGTATATACTGATCTTATTTGTCTGTTCACTAAATAATGAGCATTTAGAGTTTTTTTGCTAAATTGCTATCAAAATTAAACACATGAATATTAATGTACAATATTTGTGTGAAATATTGGCTGACATACATTTTCATTTTCTCATATGTGTACACACATGTACACACACATACGATGAAAACAGAAGTACTGGACTATGTGCTAAAGTCTTTCTTTAGTCTCCTATTTTTTTTGTGTCTTTGGGCCATACTTGGCAGTGCTCAGGCTATTCTGTGCTCAGAGATCACTTCTAGCAGTGCTCATGTGATTTGGGGGGTTGAACCTGGATTGGCCACATTCAGGGCAAGCACCTTCCCCATTGTACTGCCTCTCTGGCCTCTATTATCATTTGAGAAAATATCAGATTGCTTTTAAAAATAGTTGCATCATTTTACATTCTTACCAGCAATTTAAAAGGAAGGTTCCAGTTTCTTCACTCCTCGCCACATTTGTTATGATCTATCTTCTAGCCATCTTAGTGTACCTGAAGTAATATTCACTAGTAGTTTGGATTTGTGTTTCCATATTAATAATGGTCTGAAGAACCTTTTTTTAAATTAAAGTTTTTTCAACAAAGCACTTACAGAAAAACTGTTGTGAGCCACATTATGTCATTAAACAAAATATCTTAATGTTTTATTTGCCATTTTTATATTTATTTGTGGAAAATGTAAGTTCAAATTCATTGATTAGGTTGTTTGTGTTTTGTTGTTATTTATGTGTTCTGAATGCATACATGATTTTGAAAGATAACATGAATATTTTTTCCAAATGTTCATTTTCTTTTCACTTTCTTGATGGTGCCTTTTGAAGCACAAATGATTTTTATTTTGATGAAGTTTAGTTAACCAGTTTCTAAATATCTTGCTCCGATGATTTTAATATATCTGAGAAAGATTTGCTGAGTAAAAAGTAATAAATATTTATTTCTAATATTTAATTCTAAATATTTTATACATTTTAGACCTGGCATTTAAGTCATTAATCCCTTTTGATTTAATTTTGCAAGTGGAATGATTATCTTATATGCATATATCCTTTAGTTCAAACATCATATATTGAATTTACAATTCTTTCCCCATTAAATTTTCTTAGCATTCTTCTCAATTATTCACTGAGAGTAAACATAGCAATTCATATCTGGACTCCTTAATCTGTTTCATTAGTCTACTTTTTATCTTATGTGAATATCTAGTGTCTTAATTTCTGTATCTTTGGGTAACTTGAAATTTTAAGTTTTCCAACTTTTTCAAGGTTTATGTATAAGTACACAATGATTTAGGTCCAGAGGTTCATAAAGCATTTTTTTTTTTTTTGCTTTTTGGGTCACACCGAGTGATGCACAGGGGTTATTCCTGGCTCATGCACTCAGGAATTACTCCTGTCAGTGCTCGGGGGACCATATGGGATGCTGGGAATCGAACCCGGGTCGGCCGCGTGCAAGGCAAACCCCCTACTCGCTGTGCTATTGCTTCAGCCTTTTTTTAAAGCATTTTTTGTAACAAAAAAATGGAATGAATTTAAAAATCTTACCAAAAGCAAATAGAAAAGCCCATATCCATATAATAAAACATTATATTACTATAAAAAATGAATCATTAAATATATGTAAAGTTATAAGAACATGCTTATGATATATGATCTCAGTATTATCCAAATTACTTTATTTGGTATGAATGTGTATAAATATGTATTTGATATATGGCTTCTCAGTGGTTTATTGCAACTATTTTATTTATTATACTTTGTATTATTAAATTTTATTTGTGAAATTATATGTATTTTTTTCATTTGCTGGGGATCGAGCCCAGGGTTTTACACATACAGAATAAGTGCTCTTCCGCTAAGCGATATCCCTGGTCCTCAATCTTAAATTCTTACATATTTATTACTTTTTATAATAAAAACCATAGAATCAGTATAAAACTTAAAAAATCTGGTGTTCTATTTTTTTGAGTTAGAATAAGACTTATTGAAGCAGTATCAGAAAACAAGTTTTCCCAACTATGAAGAAAGTTGTGCTGTGCAGGGGTTAGCAGATTTCTGAGCTCTGTTACCAGCCTAAAGTATATATTATCAGGTCTTTTAGAACTGAGATTTTTGGGAGGACACGTCTGAAAGTGCTTATAGGCCAGCAATAATACATCTGTACTCAGAGGCATGCAGTGCTAAAGATTGAACCCAGAACTTAGAAGATGCCAGGCTAGACTTCTGCCAAATGCACCACATTCCTGACCTACATATTTGATATTGTATTTTAAAATACGGGAAACATTATGTATTTAGTTGAAATTAGAGTTGTCTTAGGGGTCATATTATAGAAAAATATCGGAAGAACAGTGAATTGAACACTAGGATAGCTTAAACTTATGAGTAAGCTATATGAGTAGGGACTGTGGAAGCCTATTGTTTGTGAGTAGGGATCACTGTTCATTCACATAGGAGCTGAGTCATATTAATGGTAGAACATTAAAGTAAAATTTCATGTGCTGTTGATGATAACCCCCAAATTGCTCCAGATATAGAGGTTACCTACAATTTTCATTCTTTCAGACCTGGTTTTATCCTTAATCTTTCCCTAACTCTTTCTTTGTTAATATTTACAAAAGCCCTTTTTTAATATTTAAAAAACCACCTTCTTGCAGCCACCACACCTTCTCCAGAGGGAGCCCTGGCGACACTGAGCAGCAACTAACATGGCTCCGGGATGCGGGACTGGGACACATCCGAACCGCGGGGGGGCACTGGAGTGGGGCGGTGCCAGCCCAGCCTCCAAGTGGCCCTGGCCGCCAGAAGTCACACCCTCGACCCACCCTCAGCGCCATCTTGCCACATTCAACAGAGAAGAAGCCAGGCGTTCTGGTGAGCAACGCAGCCAGAGAATGCTCCGCTCCCGAAACCGGGCCAGCAACACTGGGGATCCAGATGGAGGAGATGCAGCCACCACACCTTCTCCAGACGGAGCCCTGGAGACACGAGCAGCAACTAACATAGCTCCGGGATGCGGGACTGGGGATGCGGGACTGGGACACATCTGAACCGCGCGGCCAGGCCGCTAACGCGGCAGCGTGACCCTTTCTAAAAACTGAAAACATACAATATTTTAATGGAAAACTAATTATCAAATGCTTCCTTAGTAGGGCTGTCTTTCTTGGGGGGAAACTCCAACAACAATAGTGAGTTTTGTGTTGAAATATGGGACGTAATCAAGATAAAGAGAAAATGAAGTGAAATTCATCAGTTATACAGTTGGGGGTGGGGGGCGGGGGCCGGGGGTATACTGGGGATTTTGGTGGTGGAATATGGGCACTGGTGAAGGGATGGTGTTTGAATATTGTATAACTGAGACATAAACCTGAGAACTTTGTAACTTTCTATATGGTGATAAAATAAAAATTAAAAAAAAACACCTTCTGGAGGTGTTGTAAATGAGTTTTGTCTCCCACAAACAAAAGCCATTCTAAAAGTTGTATTCAGAATATGGGTGATGATGAAATTAAATCTGTTGGCAGTGTAGTCAAAACATTTGGTGAGATTATATGATGGAAAAGAAAAGTAATAGAAGATGATGCTGAAGACACAAATGGAGTCAGGTCTGGAAGAGACTTGAATACCAAAGACAGTTTTATCTTTAGTATGATCAAATTTGTGTTCTAGCCTGGGATCTGTCACCAATTATGTGAGCTTGGAACATTTATCTTCTTTGACCTTTGTTTTACTTATAAAATATGTAAAATTACGGTATTAATTTTAGTAACCATTAAAATTTTTCCCAGTTTTAAAAGTATCACTCTGTCCTTTAACTTATACCGAGTAGGCAACTACCTGCTTTTCAATCACATCCAGAGACTGTTGAATTCAGTACCATGAGGCACTGTCACTGTCAGTGTTATACCGTTGCTCATTGATTTGCTCGAGCAGGCTCCAGTAAAGTCTCCATTGTGAGACTTGTTACTGTTTTTGGCATATTGAATATGCCACGGATAGCTTGCCAAGCTCTGCCATGTGGGCAGGATACTCTCGGTAGCTTGCCGGGCCCTCGAGGCACTAATGTGTGCTAATAGGACAGTTTTCAGTATATCTCCCCACCTCAAGCGACTGTTCCTCAAACTTTCCAAGTCTCCTAGAGAGAAAATAAAGGGAGTCTGGAGCTCTTTATTCACTTCTTAGATGAGGTTTCAGTGAGAGATGTCATACTTAGTGCCTGTGTTTCAGGAGGGTTGGAGGACATTACCCTATCTGATGTAGGTCTTCAATCTTTTATGAAATTCAGTAAAATATTTGCTAAGTATGAATGAGATAAGACGTGAGGAAACACCATTGAAATTGTAAAATAGCACAGCTTATATATACATATATATAATGGCTTATATATAGTAGCTATTATATATGTATGTAATACATTATTACATTTGTATGTAATATTTGCATAATAGCTCCAAGAACGAGGGAATTGCCTTGCACACAGTCGACCCAGGCTCGTTTCCTCAATCCCCTTGGAGAGCCTGGCAAGCTACCGAGAGTATCCTGCCTGCATAGCAGAGCCTGACAAGCTACCTGTGGTTTATTCAGTATGCCAAAAACAGTAACAAGAAGTCTCACAATGGAGATGTTACTGGTGCCCGCTCGAGCAAATAGATGAGCAATGGGATTACAGTGACAGTGATAGTGACAGTGACATCTTTTCAAAGTAATAGCCAATGATAAGTAAACAAATATTGATAGTTGCGATAAAAACTTATTTTCAGGCTAAGAAAAAAATTATGGGGGTTTCTCCTTCTCAAATCATACTGAGGTTACTATAGAAATGTAGGAGGAATATATAAGAAAAATTTAAAAGCTTACATGCTGCATGTCACCTTGGTGTGCACTGCATTTATTGCAGAGTTCAAAAGAGAAAGGAAACGAAGGTCACAGGAAGAGAAGAGAAATGGGAGAACTGTGGAAGCTCAGTTTGTGACACCTTATGGTGGACTTCATTGTGGGAAAGACTACAAAATCTTACTTTTTTTTGGCTTTTTTGGGTCACTCTTGGTGATGCATACGAGTTACTCCTGGCTCTGCACTCAGGAATTTCTCCTGGAGGTGCTCAGGGGACCATATGGGATGCTGGGAATCGAACCCGAGTTGGCGGCATGCAAGGCAAATGCCCTGCCTGCTGTGCTATTGCTCCAGCCCCAAAATCTTACTTTCATAGTTATCTAATCTAAGACAGGATCTGACACTTTAACATCTACTATATCCAATATATTTTTTGGTTAGTGTGGCCAGATATGAAATTCAAACTGGTTAGAGCAAATAAAGGGAATTAAGTGATTGTCATAGTTGAACTATTCAGTGGCAGTAGTAGTTTCAGTCATAGTTACATCCAGAGACTAAAGAAATGTCATGAGGAATTAGTCTTTCCCTTTCAAGGTCTGTGTTTGGTTCTTTCCTGATTGGCTTTATTCTCAGATGAGCTCTTTTCACAAGATGGCTCCTAATAGCTTAGGGAAAAAATTTGCTTTTCTAATACTTTCAGCAAAAGGTCTAATAAAATTCCCCTAATGGGACCAGTTTAGTTCTTGTATTCAATCTGTAGCCATTACTTGGCTGAATGAATGGGATACCTTGAATAGTAACACCTGAATTACCTCTAAGTTTTTGTATTTAGGGCATAGTCCTACATTAACTTTATGGCAAGAGGGGTAGGGAATGATGGTTTCTTGAAAGAAATTCAAAGTGTTGTTATTAGAAACAAGAATGGAGAGCTGGGAAGATAGTACAGAGGGCAAGGTTCTTGCCTTGCATATAACCAATGTGGGTTTGATCCCTGACACCATATGGTCTCCTAAGCCCTACCAGAAGTGATCCCCGAGTGCCAGGCCTGGAGTAATCCCTGAGCACTTTGGGTGTAGCCCTCAAACAAATAGAAGAATGAATACTTAACAGATGAAAAATACTGGCAACTGCAAATAGGCCAGCTTCAGTATATAGTTTCTCTACTTGTCTTTGTACATTTCTCTCTTCTGTCATAACTAACACCATTGATCTATGCTGGGATTATTAGAGCTTTTCCTTGTACTAATTCTGCTGTAGCCCCTGTCAGCAATGTCTTTGCTTAATATGGATAAAAAAGAAACATTTTCACCTCTTCCTGAAAATTGATATACTGACATTGGATTTTGGTTGCTTTATATTCATCCTCAGGATCTAATTACCACTTTGAATGAACACTATCTTCTCCAGTTCTTATAAATAGAGAACTTTGTTCTGCAGTAAATCTAGTTTTGGCTATTAGTTGGTCTGAAGTAAGAGTAGGGCCCATAAGAGGATGTAGTGGGGGAATAAGGGGTAGGCTTTGCGTTTTGGAAAAGCAGGAAATCAGCAATCTGATCAAGGAGCCTGATTGTTCTGGCCCAAACTCTGGAAAAAATATGAAGCCAACACCTCCAGCTGGTGGGGGGAAATTGCAAAAGAATCATGGAAGCAGCCTATATGATACTCTTCCTTCCAGCCCATTCCTTTTCAAAGTCGTGTCCTTTGCTTGAGTGTGATGTCATGGACCTCAAATCATTCCAAAATAATGCACTGTAGCACTGTAACACTGTAGTCCTGTTGTTCAGTGATTTGCTCCAGTGGATACCAGTAATGTCTCTACTGTGAGACTTGTTGTTACTATTTTTGGCATACCGAATACACCACAGGTAGCTTTTCAGGCTCTGCTGTGCAGGCGGGATACTCTCGATAGCTTGCTGGGCTTTCTGAGAGGGACAGAGGAATGGAACCCAGGTCGGCCGCATGCCCTACCCGCTGTGCTATCTGGAGTGTTTGCCTTCCACGCGACCGACCCAGGTTCAATTCTCAGCATCCCATATGGTACCCTGAGCACAGCCAGGAGTAATTCCTGAGTGCATGAGCTAGGAGTAACCTCTGTACATCACCAGGTTGAACCAAAAGAAGAACATCCAAAATAATAAGAAAAAATAAAGGTAAGAATAAAAAGGATCTTGGGGCTGGAACAATAGCACAGCGGGTAGGGCGTTTGCCTTGCATGTGGCCGACCCGGGTTCGATTCCCAGCATCCTATATTGTCCCCTGAGCACCACCAGGGGTAATTCCTGAGTGCAGAACCAGGAGTAACCCCTGTGCATCGCCAGGTGTGATCCCCCCCAAAAAAAAAGCAAAAAAAAAGAATAAAAAGGATATTTTATATGCTATAGTATTCATTTTCATAACCTCTTACATATTTAATGAATGTGGGATATTTAGTAGAAAATTATATTAAAGGATTACTAAAATATATTAAGGTGATAAATTATTAAGAAGAAATATACCTTTTATTGGGGGTGGCAATTTTGTTGTGTGAATTTTCTTTTTTTTTTTAACTGAATATTAACCCAAGAAGAATATAAGTTCTGCTTCTCAGGAAAAGCAGAGCAGGAAAAACAGACCTCCAGTATTATTCTTAAGTTTCTAGCACTCGGTACTTAACCTCACTTTTCCTTCAAGTAAATAGATTTTGCATGTCAGCACTTTTTAAAGGACTGATGTGTGCGGCCAGGAGTTTCAGAAAGGCAGAATAAAAAGTATAGCAAATTCCTCAAATAGTGGAATTTCACTCAAGGTCGTTTTCCTATAACATTGAGAAAAAACCAACACCAGTTCAGGGTGAATAAATGACATTATTCATAGACTTGCTTTCCTCCTATCTTACTTGCAGTCACCTCTATAAGAAACTCTGACAACATTAGGTGAAGGCTTACTGTAGTAGAACTTTTCCTGTAGCTGAGTGTCCTGAATCAGATTTATGATTTCATTTTTGGTAATAATAACCAAAATTAACAAATTAGTAATGCTTGTGGAAGACTCAGCATTTTATTAATAACTGTGCAGATATGGCATTGGATCAATGAAATAATAGGAATTTTTACCTGTTTCAGAAAGGATACTTATCTACATATCTACAAAGTACCTGTATTTATGTCTATGTGTCATGCCCCTCTCAGAGAGACTGGCAAGCTACCGAAAGTATCTCGCCCACACGGCAGAGCCTGGCAAGCTACCCATGGGGTATTTGTTACGCCAAAAACAGTAACAACAAGTCTCACGATGGAGACGTTACTGGTCCCGCTCGAGCAAATCGATGAGCAACGGGATAACAGTGACAGTGACAATGACAGTGTCACTGATACTGGGTTTATTATATTTCAGCCCTTTTAAATTTGATTAAGCAGTATATTAAAGTGCTTCATTTTTACCATTTAACTTTTAATGGTTTTTTTCGTTGGCCCTATAATGTGATGTTATAATTTATGTTTGCATCAACTCATTTTAAGAGAAAAACATGCAGAATTTTAGACATTTGATGATGACTCAAATAGCAAATATACGTTTCCCAGTGCTAAAGTATGTTTGTATAATCATCTCCTCTTCACCAGTCAGCTTGAATAGCAGCGTCTGATTGTGACTGTCAACTTTTCTATGAAAACTTACAAACCATAGAGTAAGAGTTCTTTGTTTAGCTAAATGAGACTTCATTATTGAGTCTGGGAACTCTATTCTGGGGTCAGTTGATCAGTGTTGTAACTAAATATTTTGTTTATATATATATTTATAAAAAAAGTACTAGGTTACCTAAGTGAACCATAAAAATGTTTTAGTGGGTCAACAGCAAAAATATTATAAACTAAATCACATCTGATGAAAACTTAAGATTTTTGTTTCTACTCTGCAAAAAGTCTTTTTTTAATGATTGATGCTAAATTTGATATGGAGGATAATGTTTTTAAATTAGAAAAAAATCCCTTTTAGATTTTAAAAAATTGAAAAGGTAAATGAATGTCATTGTACTTACCACTCATAATACATGTCAATTTAATAATATTCTTTTTATTTATTTTCTAAAATAAAATATTACTGATAATAGCTATAGCCTCTTTGTATTTAATTTTATTCTCCTCTGTTCCCTGAAGCAAGCATGCTCATGGTTTTGATGAGTATCTAAATTCTGGTCCATGCTTTTATGCTTTTATTGCATAAGCATATGCCTCCAAACGAATGTGTTGTTGTATGTTTGTAAATTTACATCAGGGCACCATAGTATAAACATCATCTGTAACTTTGTCTTCTCACTGAATGTTATGTTTTTGAGATTTATCTACACATATGGATCTAGTTTATTCTTTCATCTAGTTCATTCTTTTACAAAACGTACTCATACAGAGACTTTCTTTATACAAACATACCACATTTTATTTGTTATGCCTCTACTGATGGGTCAATACAAATATACAGTATTCTGTAAGTCAGTATCTAGGCTATCATTTCACTCTCTCCTCTCTCCCTATGCCCACCTCGTCTTTCATGTGTGCATGTGTTTTTGGGGGGAGGCACACCCGGTGGTATTCAGAGCTTACTCCTGACTCTGTGTTCAGGGATCACTCCCGGCAGGACTCACGGAACCATATGCGGTGCCAGGGATCGAACCTGAATCTGCTGCAAACAAGACAAGCACCTTCGCATCTGTACTATCTCTTAGACCCTAGTTATCATTCTCTGCAGGATTTTTTTCTGTACCGCTCGATACCATAAGGTTGTGTCAAATAAGCCTTTTCTTCCACTCTTAGTCACTCACTCATATCATGGTACCAATTACATATTGTGAAAAAGCACCTTCTGTCTTCAAATGGAGACTTTTTTAATTTCAGGAAACTTAAGCTCTTTACAGTACTTAGTGTGTAATGCTCAGGCCAGCACTGGATATGGTACATGGCTGGCACCTTTTGATAAACAAAGTGTAAATGATTCTTTGCCTTCACTGCTTTATTGGTGTAGCTTAAAATTAAGGCCTCACACTAAGCACTCCTGAAGCCTCTGTGTTCTACTTGCGAGACTTAAGTTGTTTCCTGTAGTTGAATAATGGTACTGTTTTACCATTTGAGGTTACAGAAAATTAAGCTAATGGATATAATGTTCTTAATTTTAAGTTTCTAAACCTTTGCCCCCTGGTACCACTTGCTTATATTAAAATCTAATGTTAAATGGAATCTGCTTTAGTTCTAAATTATACATTTATCTTAAATTAAATAAATCATAGTTTTTCTGATATCTCACAATAAGCACCTGCACTAGCAGGTGCCCGTTGCATGAATAAGCATGAGAAGAGCTGTGTTTACTATGTAAAAGCGTAGGAACTTGAGTACCCTATTATTTTAACAACTAATGACTTGTTTAAAATGTTTCAAAATAGGGATTTTCAAACAGATTAAAACTAGCCTTATATATTATAAGGAGGCAATCACCTCCTATGTAGAAAAGAATCTTTAAACATCTGACATGATTCTTCCTCCTCCTCCTCCACTTCCTCCTCCTCCTCCTTCGCCTCTCCACCACCATCTCCTTCTCCTCCACCACCTTCTCTTCCTCCTGCTCTTCCTGCTTCCTGTCATCTTCCTTCTTCTTCGAGTTGGGATTCTTTACCCATTATACAGTAGTCTCCCCAGAGACATACATTTTAATTTATGGATTATTGAATATTAGTTTTCTTCTAAGCATGGAATGATTGACCACTGTTTACAATTCTGTACTGGAATAATTACCATAGAGTCAAAGGGTGTTGCAGAAAAGAAATATGCAAAGTAATAGGAGTGAGTTTGGAGTGTCGAGAACGTCAGGGCACTGCAAATCTTCACAAAAGAAATGATAATCACAAAAGAGATGATACCCTTGCCTGTCTATGAAAGTGTGTATACTTGAGAAATCATCTAGTTGGGATTCTTACTCATTACACAGTAATCTCCCTAGAGACACACATTTTAATTTATTTGCAAGGTTCAACAATGGATATAATGTTCTTAATTTTAAGTTTGCTGAACCTTTACCTCCTGGGATCTGGTTCAAAAATCTTATTTGAGGGGCTGGAGCAATAGCACAGCAGGTAGGGCATTTGCCTTGCACACGGCCAACCTGGGTTCGATCCCCAGCATCTCACATGGTCCCCTGAGCACCGCCAGGAGTAATTCCTGAGTGCAAAGTCAGGAGTAACCCCTGTGCATCGCCAGTTGTGACCCAAAAAGAAAAAAAATCTAATTATTTGAGAGGCAAGAGAGATAGTACAAGTGCCAAACACTTTCCTTGTATTTGGCTGAACCCAGTTTGATCCTCAGTAGCACATACTGACCTTCAAACATCACCAGGAGTGATCCCTGAGTACCGAACCACACGTATAGCTCCAAATACCCTTTCTGTCCAAAAAAAGAACACCAAAATCAAAACAAACCAATCTTCCTCTACACACTTAATACTGTATCTAATGTGACTTTTTCTAAGTTTCTAAGTTTTAGTTACCTTTTAATAGAAATGAAAGAATCACACATAGAAGTCATAGTTGAATAAAAGATTAAATGAAATTAAGTACTTGGAGTGCAAAGTTTAAGTTTAAGAAGAATACTCCCAGAATGACCACCAACTGGGAGCTCTTAGACACTATTGTGGCAATGTGGGAAGATGCTGTCATTGACAACATCGACGAGGAATACGATCAACTGGTTCAGCATCTCTATGACTGTGCGAAGAATGCCGAGAGTGAGAGAGTGAGAAAGCCACAAACAGACGCCTGTCTTCAGAAACTCTCGAGCTCATTCGCCAACGTGGTTTGGCAGGAGCCTCAGGCAACCACAAGCTAACTTCTGAGCTCGCAAAGTTGTGCAGAGAAGCGACAAAGGAAGACCTCAAAGAGAGAAGAGCAGCAGTGTTGGCCTATGTGTCAGAAGCTGGGAAAAGTATTCACAATGCTCTCTTGTCCATTGCCAATACAAGACCAAGATGACTGCCCTCTGACATCCTGATGGATCTATCACATCTTCCAGAAGGGCAATAGAGAGGATTATTCACTACTTCTACTCGGATCTCTTCGACAGCTATGTCACCTGCCCACATACCAAATTCTGCAGGATGGATATGTCGTTCCCAATGTTCTCCCTTCCGAAATCCGACATGCCATTTCGTCGGTAAAGATGCTTACAGCACCCGGTCCAGACAAGGTCAGACCCGAACACCTGAAGAATCTGTCACCAGTACTCATCAATACACTGGCTAGGCTCTTCACATGCTACCTGTCTGAATGCAAGGTTCCGTCCCAATGGAAAACCAGTACGACAGTTCTGTTGTACAAGAAGGGAGACATCCACGACATCAGCAACTATCGCCTAATCTGCCTGTTGTCCATTTTCTACAAGTTATTCACTCGAGGCATCTTGAATAGAATAGGCAGAACACTAGACGTAGGACAACCATGCGAGCAAGCTAGATTCAAAAAAGGATTCAGCATGATCAACCAGATCCACACAGTGACCAAACTCATTGAAGTTTCGTGAGAGTTCAAGATGCCGCTCTGTCTAATGTTCATCGATTTAAAGAAGGCCTTCAATTTTGTTGAGACTGAAGCGGTCATCAAAGCCCTAGCCAAACAGGGCATTCAAATTCAGTACATCAAGATCCTCTGCGAGCTGTATTATGGATTCACCACCAGGATCTCAACATTCTACAAGAAAGTGATCATCGACTTATAGAGAGGGGTTCAGCAAGGTGATACCATTTCACCGAAACTCTTCAGTGCCACCCTCAAGAATGTCATTCCATGACTGGAATGGGAAGGAATGGGAATGAAGATAGATGGTCAGCAACTACACCACTTCTGCTTAGCTGATGACATCGTTCTAATAACACCAAACGTTACCCAAGTGGCACAAATGCTAGCCAACTTCGACCTCGAGTGTAGAAAGGTCGATTGCAGCTGAATCTCACCAAAACAATGTTGATGAAAAATGAACTAGTCCCTGACATTCTATTTTCTCTCAATGGAACGAATATCTCTGAATGCAGCAGCCACGTGTATTTGGGTTGAGAACTCAACATGAGGAATGACTTGGTGCCAGAACTGCACAGGAGGAAGAGAGCAGCGTGGGATGCCTTTAAGAACATCAAGGATGTGGTTAAGAGGACGAAGAACCTCTGGCTCCAGGCATATCTTTTGGACTCCACCATTCTTCCTGCACTAACATATGCCTCAGAGACCTGAGCCCTACAAAAACAGGATGAGAATGCTATTTGGGTATCCCGAAGAGGAATCAAAAGAGCTATGCTCAGAGTATCACATTTCACTCAAGTGAGAGAAGGAATCCGGAGTTCCAACCTCCTTCGACGATCAAGAACCAGGGACGCTGTCTCGTTTCCCAAGGCGTCAAAAATCAGATGAGCTGGACATGCAATGCAATTCAGAGATGACTGCTGGATTAGTGCTGTTACCGACTGGATTCCACGGGACGTCAAAAGACTGCGTGGCCGCCCACCTATGAGAGGTCTGACTTCTTCTCAAAACCCTGAATGAATGGTTTGAGACTCTTCCTGTTCCTGGAGCATGCAGTTACCATTGGGCTACGCTAGCATGCAGCAGGGACAAATGGAGATGTTACTGGTGCCTGCTCGAGCAAATCGAAGATCAACAGGATGACAAGTGATACAAGTGATAAGCACTTGGAGTATATATGATGGTAGGAGAAGTTACTGTTATTGTTATTATTATGAGGATAGATGGCAGAGAAGGGATTGATAAGCAGAGGAAGTTTTGTAACTTTATCTCATAGTTATTCAATTAAAAAAGGGAAAAAAACAAACAAACAAGCAAGCAAAAAGAAACACTTTCTTGGCAGTGCCATAACTAGATTCTTAGTGAGTTTATAAGTTCACAGTTGGTTATCACACAAGTTGAACTACTCCAAATCATAGGATTTTTGTAACTTAGTTTTTTTTTTTTTTGCAAACAACTAATTTTCAGGCTCTTGTCCCAAATTATCTCTTCATTTAAGGCTGAGTAGATGGACTTAGGACCTCTAGTCTGCGTTCTGTGTTCTTTTATAGAATGAGATGTTGATCAGTAGTGACCTAGGGAGCAAGGTAGCAGGCATGGGAGGGAACAAGGGATGTGAAGACTTGTACTTTGGGCATGAATTTCTAGTTATTTCCCCACTTTGATCTCCATCTGAGAACTTTACATAGCCCTCTTACTTATATTCTTTGAGTCTTTTCTAGACCAGATCATTTTTTTCCAGGATTTTTTTTTTCCTGAACATTTCTTGTACCAATTTTCTCCAATAATAAAAATATTATTAATACTCTTTCTTGGGTTGTATTATTTTCTTGAGAGTGGATATGTCAATTATTTATTTAACCAAACTTATGGAAAAATTTCCCTAAGTTGTTTCTGAGGTAGATCCCAGTGAATAGTGTCTTCTATATGCTTAGCACTATTCCAAGTAATCACTGCTACTCAGTCATTTGCCTAATGACTTTCCTGTGATTTAGTCATCACCCTAAATTTACCAACAGGAAGATGAAAGTGAGGAACTACATGCATCATCAAACGTCCTGCTTCTGATACAGACAACTGATATTTGAACCCCCACAACCTACTGCTCTAACCACCATATTATCTTGTACCTGTAGACAATTTCAACCAATATTGACTTGCAATAAATTCAAAGAAGCAAATTTTATGTTGGTAAAAAATCCATCTTCTGGGGGCCGGAGCGATAGCACAGCGGGTAGGGCGTTTGCCTTGCACGCGGCCGACCCAGGTTCGATCCCCGGCTTCCCATATGGTCCCCCAAGCACTGCCAGGAGTAATTCCTGAGTGCAAAGCCAGGTGTAACCCCAGAGCATCGCTGGGTGTGACCCAAAAAGCAAAAAAAAAAAAAAATCCATCTTCTGTCTTATGCTATGTAACCAGTGGTTTTAGCTAATTTTGATACTTTTTGTTTTCAGGTGGGGTAAATTGGTTGAATCCTTCAGTTGATGCCTAGAGACTGAAAGGGAAAGAAAATCATAAATATATCAATATGAAATTGGATCGTTTTGATTACTCGGTAGCTCTCAGTTTTTGAAGAGGACATCTTGGCTTCAACAATTTGTTAGCGCAGTTTGGGACATTTATTCACTTAGTAATTGTGGAGGGAACAGAAAGACACCTACACACAGAGAGACAGAGAGCACAATGAGTATAAAAAGGTGAGGATAAGTATGAAGAACAATAATCAGACCTAGAAGAAAAAGTGGGTTTAGAATTTGTGTTAATTTTTGACATGAGGTAACTATCACACTGGGTGATACCACATCTGGTAGGGCGTTTACTTTGCAGGCAGCCGACCCTGGTTCGATTCTGCCATCTCTCTTGGAGAGCCTGGCAAGCTACTGAGAGTATCCCGCCCACACGGCAGAGCCTTGCAAGCTACCTATGGGGTATTCAATATGTCAAAAACAGTAACAACAGGAGGTAACTATATGTACCAAAATCATTGGAGTCAGGGTGAGTTTTCTAAGAAGGTGGGGTGGGGAGAGGAAGGAAATCTTGGGTCTTTGGTGTATGGATGCTGACACCGGTGGTGGGTTTGGAGTTCGGAACATTGAATGCTGAAACTCTCTTGACAGCTTTTTAAATAACCATAGCTTAAATAAAATTTAAGATTAATTTTTAAAATTAGCAATAGTTAATTATAGACAGTTTTATGAAAAGATTGCAAGAAAAGATTTAAAAATGTGTGTTAAGCATATTTGAGGAGATTGCTGATTACTGCTTTATCAATTTATTTGTAGTTCCCATGTCTTACTTGATCATTAATTCAAATGCCTTCTAATTTTCTATTCCAAATGAGTAACTTGATCACATAACACTGATATCAGCTGATTCAAACTGACTCAAACATTATATATTATAGAGTAGGATTTTTGTTAAAGTACCCTATATAAAAGAGATTTTTAAAAATGATTTAGTTACCTGATAAAATAAGTGGTTTTAGGTTGTGGGTATCAGAGTTATTTAACTATACATTACCTTCTTAAACAGAATTTTATCTTGGGGAAATTTTAAGATAAAATCCGTAAAGCTGGAATTATCTGGTGGCAAGAGAATCCATTAATGCAAAAATAAAAGGGGAGTGGGAAGCAAATCATGTTCTCTCAATATCTTGCCTAGTTAGGTTGCCAGTTATTGATTTAGTCTGGGACACAGTACCATTAAATCTTTCTCATTATATAAGTCTGGTATGTCCTTTTAAACTTCTTTATCTATGCTCTAATCTCTGGTTCTAAAATTAAGTACAGCATACACAAACAAATTTAATACATCATTGTCACTAAGACTAGGTTTGTTCAGAAAGGTGTCACTCAGCAGTTTAATGTTACTTGATCTGACAGTCCTTTTAATAAATATTTTTTTAATTAACCCATATAGCCTCCTGATTGAAAGATAATCCTGAAGCCTTTTTCTGGAATTTTATGTTTATTTATTTTTTGGGCTAACCCAGTAGTGCTCAGTACTTTTACTCCTGGCTCTGCACTCAGGAGTCCCTCCTGTTGGGGTTGGAGGAACATATATATGCCAAGGATTGAACCTGGGTTGGCCACATGCAAGGCAAATGTCTTAGCTGCTGTACTATCACTTTAGTCCTGGATTTCTTCTTTGAAATACTTCCTAAGCTCCTGAAATTCTGACTGAACTAAGTATCTTAAATTGAATGAGAGTTATTTCTTCAAGTGAACTAAGACCTTATTTTGGAAATGAAGAATCTTGGGCCTCACCCAAATTTCTTGAGTTGAAACCTGCCTTTTAAGAATCTCAAAAATAGTAATATAATTAAATTTGAGGAGCTCTGCTCTTTGATATCAGTGGGTTACATCAGTACTAAAGAGGTGAAGTAACTGGAAAGGGAAGAGTAGTCTTTCTCTAACTTGCCCATATTAATATGACATTTTACTTAGGCAATGCTTATAGAATTCAGTAGTTAGCAAAAAATATATTTTTGGATAAAACAATTATGTTTCTTTCTGGACAGAGAATATAATTAAAAGTTGTTAAAGAGGGCGAAATGAAAAGTGGGTTAATTTGACTGGAGTAGTTTCAGCCTGACCAGGTGTGAGGATAGTGTCCAGTCTTTAGCATGCTTGTTCACTGGCTTTGGTCTTTATCTGTCACTTTTATTCATCATTTTGCTAACTCCCATTGACAACTCACAGAACACTAGGCTTGATTGGCTGTTAATTGTTTTGGCAAGAAGCTTGATATTACCACTTTAGCTGTAAGTAGCACTGATTCAGAAATACTTTTATTTTCTTTTAAAAAAATTTTTTGTCCATTTTATAGACTTTCTTTGACTAGAGCATCATAAATAAAAAAGTTGAGAGAAAGAATATGTACATAATTCTGCTTTGTCAAAATAAGTATTTATTACCCATGGTCATTGGTTTGAAAATATTCCAGGAAATAATCCAGAAAAATTTAGTTTCAATTGCTAAATTTATAATCATTGATATGCATAATACTGTTCACTAAGTTATAAGGATAATAACTATAGCATATACAATTTTTGGATCCCAGTTAGAACTTGAATAACCAAGAAAAAAATCACTAAAATGAGAATTGTCTAGGAAAATATAATAGTAGGCTAATTATTAATATTCATAAATAAAATGATTCTAGAAAAAAAGTTACACATGATAAGCTCATAAGTGAAATTTGTTATTTTTTAGAAACAACCCTAATCTTCCAAAGGACTTGATATATATGCTATTCTAACATTTTTTGGTGGGTTGGTGTGTATTTAAAAATAATTATGAAGGCCTGCGGTCACTTACTCTCTCTCTCTCTCACCACCTGCACTCGGTGATCTTAGGCTGTTCTGTCTCTCACCGGGGCAGCCAATGGTGGACAAAGTCGGGTGGACGAAGGAGGAAAGGAGGGCCAGGCTGGTTGGTATCAGTTGCAGTTTATTCCAATGTTGTCTCCATTCCTCTTCCTCACCCCTGTCCCTGACCCCCTTCATTCTCCTTCTCCTGATTCTCCTCCTTCATACTTTTCCATCCTCCTTTTGCCTCCCTTATCCCAGTCTTACAGTCTTCATTAAATCCCAAATCACGAGGGGTTAGGGTAACAATAACACATAGGTGTGGTCATACAATCAACAGAGGTAAAAGCTTCTACCTAGAAGAGGTAGAAGCTTCTTCTAGGACAAACTCTCATTCAGCAGGATGACCCACCCAAGAGCGAAATTCCATCTATGGGTGTGTTTCTCCTCTCCTCGTCCAACAAACATGTAAGCATTCATAATATTAGTCATTTTGTATGGACACAGTAAGAGATACATTAAGCTTATAGGATTGCTCTCCTGGGCCATCTTGCTATCGATATCAGGCTACAGTGCTCAGATCAGATTAGTCTTTTCTAACTCTAGCAGGGTCCTTGAATTAGAGGAATGGAGACAACATTGGAATAAACTGCAACTGATATAACAACTGATAGAGTTGTTACTTTTTGGATCATGACAGAATTTGTCCATGACCATGTTCTTAATTTATAGTTAAGTATAGTTAAGTATTGGTGCTTTTGTCTGTCCCATTTTGATGCCAGAGTAGCTCTCAACTTGCCCTGAGTCAATCCAGATCCTCTTTGGGACCCTGCTTTTGGGATGCTAGGAACTAAGTAAACAGAGGCTTCTAAAATCTCAAGGCTGGGACAAATGGAGATGTTACTGAGACTGCTCGAGAAAATCGACAATCAATGGGATGGTGATGGTGATGATGGTGATGAGGAACTAAGGGCAACTGAGGCTTAAGTTGAGAAAGCAGATGCCCAGGAGCGAATATTATTCAGAGTCAATTAACTACTAAGTTACAAAAGCATAATATTAACTGTCTTCCTGTATCTATACAAAAAAGGGCAACATTGCTTTAAAGTAAACTATGCGAAAGGACATAAGAGAAGGAGAAAAACAATATTTCACTTATGAATACAAGTCCAGTGCCCTTAGAAGGATCTGACCTTATAAGTTAACAGTCTGATTAGGAGGAAAAGGTGATAGACCAGTGGGGGAAGCAGAGCACAAAGAAAGACGTTACAGATAAGCAAAGGTATGGGAGTTACTCAGGAGCACTGTGATGGGTGTAAGCCGATAAACCTAAACTCCTTGTGGCAAAAGAACAAACCAATGTAGTCCTATAGGTTGGGACCACACCTGGATGTGTCCAGGCATTATTCTTGGCAATTCTTAGAAGATCATAATGTTGTGCCAGGATTGAAATGGGGTCAGCTTTGTGCAAGGGAAGCATCTTATTGTACTATCTCTTTGGGCCCCAAAATTTTAATACTTTTAATTGAAGTTCATAGAGAAAAGTTCAAATAGTTTTATTTATATCATTTGTACATTTATACAGAAACTGTTCCCAAACAGACTAGAACTAGCACTACTCTGAATCTTTTCTTTTTCTCACTCTACTCAGTTTGCTAGTATGCAGCCTTTGATCAGTTTAAGGCAGTTTATACTGCTCTTGGAGCGATAACACAGCAGTAGGGAGTTTGCCTTTCATGAGGCCGACCAGAGTTCGATTCCTCCACCCCTCAGTAGCCTGGCAAGCTACTGAGAGTATAGCGCCTGCACGGCAGAGCCTGGCAAGCTACCCGTGGTGTATTGGATATGCCAAAAACAGTAACAATAAGTCTCACAATGAGAGACATTACTGGTGCCTGCTCAAACAAATTGATGAGCAATGGGATGACAGTGACAGTGTATCATCTTTTATTTGAATAGATTCTATCAACTAAAAGAGTGGTACTAATTTATATTCCAATTGATGAGATCTTATTTTGCCACGTCTTCTAAAAAGTTGAGCAGTTGTCATCTGACTTACACAAATGTTAGTCATTCTGCATGTACAGTCATATCATATTGAAATTTTTAGTTTTATTTTGCACAGTAGGGGGAGAGATTCTCCCATAAAGTATTTAAGAGGCCCAAGGGCCCTCTTAGTGATTCTCAAGGAACCAGATAGTGATTCAAAGCAAGGGTCTGAGGTTAGAGTGCTATGCTGTGTTTGGGCCTTGTAGTCCTGGGGATTACCCAGACAATCCCAGCAATGATATAGGGACTTCCAGTACTGCACCCAGCTTTGTTTGAGGGACCATGTGGATTTGGGATTAAACTGGAATCTGCCTCGAACAAGTCAAGTGCCTTAACCATCATTCTAGTACCTTATTTTGCTTGCATCGTAACCAAGATTCAGAAGAATCTTTTGTTGCATCTGCTGTAAGTAGCCACAGTTCTCTATGCCACAGTTCAGTGTGGCATAAAACTAGCTATGCCTTGAAAGGTAAAGATATTTATTTGCTGAAACGCATCTACCACATGAGGTTTTACTTCAAATTTCCATGCTTAGTATTTGCCCTCTAAGGGTCTTGTGTGGTCATAGAAATCTTGCTTGAATCAGAGAATTTTGTAGCCTATAGAAATAATTGTGTCTGGAGCAATAGCACAGCAGGTAGGGCCTTGCACACAGTCGACCTGGGTTTGATTCCTCCATCCCTCTCAGAGAGCCTGGCAAGCTACTGAGAGTATCACACCCGCACAGCAGAGCCTGGAAAGCTCCTCCCCGTGGTGTATTCGATATGCCAAAAACAATAACAAGTCTTACAATGGAGACGTTACTAGTGCCCACTCGAGCAAATCGATGTACAATGGGATGACAGTGTTACAGTTCTACAGTGCATAGAATAATTAAAGTAATAAGTGAACATATTTTTTTTTAATTCTTTTATTAATTCACCATGTGGAAAGTTACAAAGCGTTCAGGTTAAAGTCTCAGTCATACAATGCTCAAACACCCATCCCTTCACCAGTGCATATATTCCACCACCAAGAATCACGATATACCTCCCCCCTTCCCCCCACCTCCCCAGCCCCCCACCCCGCATGTGTAACTGGTAAATTAATAAGTGAACATATTTGACTAGCTCATCACCATTATTTATTATTCTATATTGTAAAAGCACTTGATAATTAGAAAATACTATGTGGTAGAAGTATGACAGAGAAAATAAAGAAATGAATAGTCAACGAGGCAGGGAATAGGAGTCACATTAACACAGAGCACTATAGAAACATGTTGGACTCACCAGGGGGCCTGGAGTGGCCAGGAGGCCTCCTATCAGGGGGGAACGAGGAGTAACACAATAGGGTGTTATTGCTCTGGGAACTAGACAACAAACAAATTAGTTTAAAGCTCTATTCATCATTGGCCCTGACTGCAATAGACAGGTGCAGATTTTTTTTTGTATGAAAAAATTGAAGAGAAAATAGCCTTATCGTCCTAGACAGCAAATGTTCATCAACTTCAAATTACACCTCGAATGCTGCTGGTGTCTGGATCATTGATGGATTAGCTAGGTCTTTCCAGGTCTAATGCTGAGTAATGCAAATTAGATTCTCCTGAGTTATGCCTAGTGCAGCTGGAGGGCACAAAATAGTTGCCAGGGACATATCTCCATGCCAAATTCTTGCCAGTGTTGTTAATAGTATTGTGCCCTGTACATGTGCAAGCACTCTTAGTTTTATTAATGACAATACTATGCTTTTGTCCTTTCTTTCACCTTTTCAGCTTTGAACATGGAACATCTTTGGTTTCATCTTGACTCTACAGAAAACAAATGCAAATAGAAACTAAGGCATTCAGTTCATTCTCTCATCATGTGAGCAGTGAGTGGTATCAGCTTAGATTTAAACTCAACTGTGCTGTCTCTTATGGGTGTACACATTTTATTCAAGATGTGAAAAAGGGAAGGCAAATATAGGCGTCTTTTCAAGAGAAGAAAGTAGCCTCAATGGCAGAAATTTCACTTCTTTGTTTTTTAGGTTTAAACATCCTAAATAATAATCCTGATTATTCATCCCATCCAGTGTTCATCTTATCCAGAAAACTACCTGTATCTCTTACCTGGGAGTTGTGGAGTGGCAGAGTGATGTTATAAGGGAGAAGATAGTGGGAAGGTAAAGAAGTTTCTTTCTTCTACTCAGAACATGAGAATGAAGATAGCTGTCAGCTGAAGCTGCTCTTATAAGGTGACCAGGTTAATTTGCAGTCTATGTAAATAAACATAGTGATAAAATATATGGTATATTCTGGTAGTTGTATTTTTAAAACCCTTTGTCGTGTGCCTTAAAAACTCCTTTTAATTACACTGCTTCAGTTTTTTTTTTCTTACACTACACAAAACGTGGCATAACTATCAAATTGGCATATAAAATGAACGTGACACTCTTTCAAATTTGTATCAAATTTCTCTCACATTAATTATTCCACTTTCTTTAGGTTTCCTTGACAATATAAGAAGGACATTGTCTTTTCAGACAAAAATTCGTAATTATCATATATAATTCAGGTAACAATGGACCAACAGGGTCCTCAGGTGCAACCTGTAACACCAAGACTCACCTAGACATGTTAGCCACTAGAGGGCATTATCAGCCATATACACATAGAGGTTCTAACTTTACAGTCGAGATAGCAGGCACTATGGAATCTTACAGAACAGTCAAAATCTTGCTGACAGGTATAGGGTCAATTATTATGTTGACTATCTAGTGTGTGCAGAGGTGCTATGGTATAGAATTCCCAGGATCATGAACAGACCTTATTCTTAAAAAAAAAAAAAAAAAAAAAAAAAGATTTAGGGTCTGGAGACATAGTATAGCCAGTAGGGTGTTTGCACCAGTCACACCATATGATCTTTTCAACCCCACCGGAACTGATCCCTGAGTTTAGAGGCAGGGGTAAGACTGGAACACTGTACATTTTGGCCCTAGAAAAAAATAATAAGAATAAAATAAATTTTATGAGTATTTTCTTTGTGGCTCTGGGTATAAAAATTCAGGGCCTCACACATACAAGGAAAGTAAGTGTTCTACTGCTGAAGGACATGACCATCCCTAAAGCCTTATTTTTTTCCTGGCTTTATAAAATGAATCATTGTTTAACCTTTATAATTTTGTAGGGTTTTTTTATTATTGAATCACTGAGATAGACCATTACAAAGCTGCTCATGATTGGGTTTCAGTCATACAGTATTCCAATATCCATCCCTCCACCAGTGTACATTTCCCAGCACCAGTGTCCCCAGATTCCCTCTCATCATCCCCCCACACCCTGCCTAACTCTATGGCAGAATTAAAGCCTTATTCTTAATCTTAACCATATATACATATATATAAATATGAGAGTGTACACATATACTATCATGAATGAACTGTATTTTTTCTATTGAATCACCATGAGATACAGTTACAAAGTTTTAATGTTTGAGTTTCAGTCACACAATGATCGAACACCCATCCCTACAGCAGTGCACATTTTCCACCACCAATGTTCCCAGTATCCCCATCCTACCTGTCCCCCTCTTCTATGGCAGACAATTTCCCCCATACTCTTTCTCTAACTTTTGGGGATTATGGTTTGCAATACAGAAACTGAGAGCCCATCACTTTTGGTCCTGTATCTGTTTTCAGCACACATCTCCTCTCCCAATTGATCTGTCCAACCATTATTGACTTAGTGATCAAGGTAGATGAAGTGTATTTTAAATTCATTTGGATGTCAAACCACAGACTATATCAATTTGATATTAATAGAATATTAGAAATATGTGAATACTGTAACTTAAAGGGTAAATGAAACTAACTTGGAAATATCTTTGGCTTAGTAGATATTGGTGGATAGTCTAAAGTGTCTTTATTTTCTCTTGAATACTCTAAAATATAAATTGCTAAATTTTTAGTAGATTATTAATTTTTCTTCCAATTCAAGTAAATTGCCTGTATTCCTTTAGAAAGACTCATAATTTTCATTAAGTTTTCTGTTCATGAGAATATTTTAAAAATTATTATTATTTATCTCTAGGATTAAAAATTATCATTATATTTTACTAGTGGCCCTACAAGTAGTGCTTGAAGATCCCCAGGGCTATCTCACCACTGGTCTGGGGAATCATGTGATGTTAGAGACCAAATTAAGGTCCTAGTACAAGTGAGGCATGTGGTCTACCGCTTGAACTCTCTCCCTGGCCCTACAAAATATTATTATTGTTATTGTTGTTGTTGTTATTCCCTCTATGAATGTTGTTACTGTGATAATTGGTCGCATAGTGCTTTGTGGTGGTGCTCATTTGTGCTCTGGATAAAGTGTTCCGTGGGGTCTGTAGTGCTCACACATGTGTACATGGTGGTGGTGGGAATTGTACTTCTGGCCACAGTGCTCACACCTCTGTTTCAGTTGTGGTGCTCTTTGAGAATTACATTGTTAGTTGTGACACTTGCCCACTCCTGGTTGTATTTTGGCCAGAAATCACTTGTGGTACTGAGGATCTCAGACAGCAGAAATGCCAGGATCACACTCAGGTATTTGGCAGTACTGGGAATCAAACTCAGAGCCTTATGCTTGTAAGGCAGGCAAACTCTTAGTTAATGAGACATGTCACGATCCCTAAAAATTATTTTAATTAAAGTGAAATTTAATTTATGAAGTACCTAGTTATTTCATAAAGTAAATGGTTGCTGTAGTTATTTAGTATGAATGTATAATTTCATTGCATTATTTTTCATATTCATAAAAGTGTATCCAATAATTATTAGTTAATATTTGAAGCACTTGAACAATATTATCATGGGGAAGGTTTTAATTTTTAACAAATATTGGACACTATCTTGAATATAATGTAATGTCAGGGACTCACACAGTTTTAGATTAAGACATTTGGTTAGCATACTTCTTAAACATCAAAGATTTTTTTTAAATGTGGCACCACTGAAAGTGACAGATTTTCAGTCAATGTTAATTATATTAAACTCAGTTTGGAAAGTAGGAAATGAAGAAACTAGACAAGAGCAAATAAAAAAGTCTCAATTAGCGACATTACAGTTGTGACATGTGGACAAAAGCCAGATTAAGCAGATGCTATCATCAATTCATTTGTTGTCATGTTTGCAATGTGGCAACTGACTCCAGAGACAGAAGATCTTCTGAAGTGGTGCATCCTGGGACGCTCTTTTTTGTTTACTCCACAAATGATCATCAGTCATAATGATGTAGTGATATTGCTACTCACATCAGAAATTGTCAAAGCAAAAATCAAGAGAGACTTGCTACTCCCTTTTTTAAAAAAATTGCAAACGTTATTTAAAGGGATTTCCTAAAATTTCCTATATTTTTGCAAAGGAAAATAGACATTCTCCTTCCTATGAATATCTAGAAGCATTTAAAATACGCTGACAACTTATTTATGACACACATACCTTAAGTAACTCAAGAGACCAGGATGCCATCAAGTGAAGAGATAAGCATGCATTACATGTCTCCTTTATTTAATTACAAAATACAAAAGCCCATTAGCAGAATGTCCTGTTGGCCTGGAGAGAGGATGCTGGCCTGCCATGTGGTGGACCTGCAGTTTTCTCTCCTGCTTTGGCTTGCCAAGCTGGCGGGGGCTTAGAGAGCAGGCATTGTGCACATGGTCAACTCTGAGATGAAAATGCATAATGATGCCAAACTCTGACTACTTCTTTCATATTAAATAAACACACATGTGAAATTACTTTAAAATACAACTCAAGATGAGTTTGTGTAAATGTTTTGTTTAGAAGGGTTTGAATAAAATTTTTTTATGGGGAAAGTATAAAATCATAATATAAGTGTATAGTCTAGTTTGAGTTCTGCTACCAGCTGTGTGATGGGGGGAAATATCATCTTAAATTACTTTAAATGGCTGGTTTCCCTTCTTAGTAATGGTGATAACTGGAAACTGACCTAGCCATAGGAAATTTACTTGGATCAAGTGAGATTATATATGTGAACAACACCATGCAATTTGGAAAGCAGCATCTTTTTTCTGGCATACATAGCTAGTTTCTGAGCTTTCTATGAAGTTAATTTCAGAATTATGAATGAATGTCCTCAGACACATTTTTTTCTTGAGAGCTTGCATCTACTTCTCATAGGAGGTATTTGAACTTCAAAGTGATTAAAAATAAATCACTACCATAAAATGTGGAATGTACATTTTATTTTATTCACTGTCACTGTCACTGTCATCCCATTGCTCATCGATTTGTTCAAGCGGGCACCAGTTACGTCTCTCATTGAGAGACTTATTGTTACTGTTTTTGGCATATCCAATACACATGAGTAGCTTGCCAGGCTCTGCCATGCGGGCGGGATACTCTAGGGGCTTGCCGGGCTCTTCGAGAGGGGAGGGGGAGGAGGAATCGAACACAGATTGGCCTCGTGAAAGGCGAAGTCCCAACCACTGTGCTATCGCTCCAGCCCTTTATTTTATTACAATTATTATACTTCATGATTCATTTTTATTATATTTAACATTTCTTATTCCAAGGCTGTGTAATGATTCAACTTAGCTCTTGAGGGTTTTGTTTTATTTTATTTTTAATTTTGTCTATACCTAGTGATGCTCAGGACTTATTCCTAGCTTGGTACTCCGTGATCACTCCTGGTTTGGGGATTATATACAGTGTCAGGGACCAAACAGAGTTTGGCTGCATGCTACATAAGTGTCTTACTCCCTGTGCTAGGTCTCCTGCCTCATTAGCTAATTTATACATAGATATCTCTCATTTGCAAAAAGATCAATTGACGATGTAGTCTGAAATAATCTTGATTCTTACTTTGAGGATTTACAGGTTTTGGTCATGGGTGGGGTTGGGGAGGGCACAGGGAGGAATTGGCTACATCTAGTGGTGCTAGAAGATACTCCCACCTCAATGAATGCTAGACATTTTCTCAGTGGTATTTTGGGGAATCATGAACTTCATGAGATTGAACTTTGGTCTCCTGCTTGCAAAGCTCCAGTCCTTTGAGCTATCTCCCTGATCTTTGAGGAATTTCTTTTTATGTGATTTTGAAATCTGTATCATACTGACCACATTCCTGGTTAAGGAAGTAGTGCTTGGGAGTAAGGAGTATTGCCCAAAACTGTGTAGTGGTTCCTCTGATTAGAGACTTTTAGGAGATGGAAAGAAGTCTGAATTTCCACCAGCCTTTCTTTTATTCTCCATTCCAATCTCATTTATTTGAAACAAAAAACTGTCACCGTCACTGTCTTCTCATAGATTTGCTCAAGTGGGCATCAGTAATATCTCCATTGTGAGACTTGTTGTTACTGTTTTTGGCATATAGAATACACACGGGTTGCTTCTGAAGGCATAGAAACAAAAATACTATTCATATTTTTAGATTATAAAATATGATCATTTGGGGTTGGAGCGATAGTACACCAGATAATTTGCTATGCAAGCTGCTGACCTGGGTGTGGTTCCCTGAGTACTACCAGGAAGATTCCTGAGCACATTCAGGTGTGGCTCCAAAACCAATAAATACATAAATAATCTTTAAAAATATAACAGATGACTGGTTAAAGAAACTTTGGTACATCTACACAATGGAATACTATGCAGCTGTTAGAAAAGATGAAATCATGAACTTTGCATATAAGTGGATCAACATGGAAAGTATCATGTTAAGTGAAATGAGTCAGAAAGAGAGAGACAGACATAGAAAGATTGCACTCATCTGTGGAATATAAAATAATAGAGTGGGAGACTAATACCCAAGAGTTGCATATATAAGGACCAGAAGGTCTGCCCCACAGCTTGGAAACTGGCCTCACATGCGGGGGAAAAGGCAGCTCAGAGAGCGAAGGGAACACCAAGTAGAGGATGTTGGGAGGACCCGTTTGGGTTGGAAGATGTGAACTAAAAGTAGACTATAGACCGAACATGAAGGCCACTGAATACCTTTATTACAAACTACAACACCCAAAGGGAGAGAGAACAAAAGGGAATGTCCTACTGCAGAGGCAAGGTGGGGTGGTGGGGGATGGGGTGGGGGTGGTGAGAGGGATACTGGGATCATTGGTGGAGGTGAATGGGCACTGGTGTAGGGATGGGTAAACAATCACTGTATGAGTGAAATGCAAACACAAAAGTTCATAAATTTGTAACTGTATATCATAGCGATTCTCTAATAAAACATTTTTAAAAATATTTCAGACAATATACTTACAATGACCCAAAAACTCTTAACTGCCCACCCTTATTTCCTTGTGAAATATATATATACATATATATATATATACAAATGTATATATCACTTGTAGTCCCATTGATCTTCAATTTGCTCGAACAGGCACGAGTAACATCTCCATTTGTCCCTGTCGCGAGCTAGTGTAGCCCAATGATACTTGCTCGCCCCAGGAACAGAAAGAGCCTCAAATCATTCACTCAGAGATTTGACGAAGAAATCTGATCATCTAGTTCGTGGGCAGCCACGAGGTCTTCTGATATCCCGTGGAATCCAGTCAGTAACAGCTCTAGTCCAATGGTCGTCTCTGAATCGCAATATATGACCGGCCCATCTGATTTTTGATGCCCTGGCAAACGAGACAGCATCCCTGATTTTTGATCGTCGACGGAGGTCAGAACTCTGGATTCCTTCTCTCACTTGAGTGAGACATGATATTCCCAGCATAGCTCTTTCGATTCCTCTTTGGGATACCCTAATAGCATTCTCATCCTGTTTGCGTATGGCCCAGGTCTCTGAGGCATATGTTAGTGCAGGAAGAATGGTGGAATCGAAAGGATGTGCCTGGAGTCGGAGGTTCTTTGTTCTCTTAACCACCTCTTCGACGCTCTTGAAGGCATTCCACGCTGCTCTCTTCCTCCTGCACAGTTCTGGCACCAAGTCGTTCCTCATGTTGATTTCTCGACCCAGGTACACACAGCTGCTGCATTCGAAGATGTTCATTGCATTGAGAGCAAATGGAGCTTCAGGGACCAGTTCATTTTTCATGAACATCATCTTGTTGAAATTCAGCTGCAATCCGACCTTTCTACACTCGTGGTCAAAGTCGGCCAGCATTTGTGCTGCTTGGCTAATGTTTGGCGCTATGAAAACGATGTCATCAGCGAAGTGGAGGTGGTGTAATTGCCAACCGTCTATCTTCACTCCTATTCCTTCCCATTCCAGTTGTCACATGATGTTCCCAAGGGCGGCACTGAAGAGTTTCGGTGAAATGGTATCACCTTGCCGCACCCCTCTCTTTACATCAATGATCACTTCCTTGTAGAATGGTGAGATCCTGGTGGTGAATCCACAATACAGCTCTCGGAGGATTTTTATATACTGAGTTTGAACGCCCTGTTTGACCAAGGCTTCGATGACCACCTCAGTCTCAACAGAATTGAAGGCCATCTTTAAGTCGATGATTATTAGACAGAGTGGCATCTTGAGCTCTTGCAAAACTTCAATGAATTTGGTTACTGTGTGGATATGGTCGATCATGCTGAATCCTCTTCAGAACCCAGCTTGCTCACATGGTTGTCCTTCGTCTAGTATTCTGTCTATTCTATTCAGGATGACACGAGTGAACAACTTGTAGACGACAGACAGCAGGCAGATTGGGCGAGAGTTGCCGATGTGGTGGATGTCTCCCTTCTTGTACAACAGAACGGTCCTACTGGTTTTCCACTGGGACGGAACCTTGCATTCAGACAAGTAGCGTGTGAAGAGTCGGACCGGTGTATTGATGAGTACTGGCGGCAGATTCTTCAGGTATTCGGGTATCCAGATCTTGTCCGGACCAGGTACTGTTCAAGTCTTTGCCAGCGAAATGGCATGTCAGATTTCAGAAGGGAGAACATTGGGAACGACATATCCATCCTGCGGAATTTGGTATGTGGGCAGGTGGACATGGCTGTCAAAGAGATCCGAGTAGAAGTCGTGAATAATTTTCTCCATTGCCTTTCTGGAGGATGTGATAGATCCATCGGGACGTCGGAGGGCAGTCATCTTGGTCTTGTATATATAGGTTCATATGTATATATATATATATATATATATATAAATTTCGTAACATTCTAAAGTACTAATCTAGAGTCTGTTGGACATTGTTTGTTCAATGTGGAGTATTGTGTTTGTCCCTATCTAGAATTGCACACAAATAAGTTAACAGGATGGGTTCCTCTTCTGTCTCAGAATTAATAATCAAGTAGGAGGACAAAAAAGCAAGCAGGTGATGACAGTGCAGTCATGACATCAGACCATAGACATTTCTGGGAAATTATGGGGAAATTTCATCTGACAGAGAAAAGTTGATCTGAGGTGAAATTTAGAGCAGGAATGAGTTGACCAATTTGTGAAGAGACAGAGTAGTCATGTTTTATTATAGTACATGTATAAAAGTCACTTAGTGGTGTAATCAAATTTTGTAAATCTTGTTTTGCAGTCTTTCTGTAAAAGTCTTATCTGTTCCATTAAATCACTGGCTCTCTTGAAGGTTATTTTATAAAATTCTTTCACCTACAGAGAATCAAATATTATTCACCTATACAGAACCAATCATAGTACCAGCTCAACTTTTAAAGATATTTAGGCTTCCTAATATCCAAATCCATATTCATATAATAATATAAAACTTAATCAAATTATGTATGGTTATAGAATTGTTCTGTTTGATTTGCATAAGGTGTATTCTTTTAAACTAGATTTCAAACGTATTAAAAACAAGAGGTATGCATTTTTGTAGCATCAAACATTGTGTTATTCAATAATTTTTACTGTAGTCTCCTCATATACAAAGGCATTTGATTCTGGACTCAGTATGCTCAGAGCTAGTGCATTTTGGTATGTTTCTTTATTTTTATTTATTTATATTTTTGTCTTGCTACTCTCTGAGCCCAGGACCTCACACATGCAAGGCAAGTACTTTACCACTGGACTATATCTCAGACCCTCATCCTTTCTATTTTATTCTTTAATTTTTATCCAAATGCTGTTGTAGCCCACAAAATGAATTCTCTGACTCTTAACTGTTTTTCTCATGGACCTTAACACACAATTTGCTAATTAGTTCTCTGTCATTTATAGTAAAATATTGGACACAGATCTTGGGGTCAATTAAAAAATATATACTCACTTGCTAGTTGATCTGTTTAATGAGAATGTTCCTTTCAGCCACTCTTTGAACTCACTGTTACTTTGTATCTAAGAAAGATAGAAAAATTGAAGGAGATGTAGCCATTTTTCCAAGGATGTGATTTTTATTGGACAAAGGTGTAATTCCTTTAATCTCTAGCATGAAGTAAGAAAGAACAAGCAGAATAGAGACATTAGGCCACTGACCTATCTGAAGTGCCAAATTTGTACATTTTAAAAAACTGCTTGAAGCATTTTGATGGAGAACAAAATCAGGTGTAAGTGATTTGGTAATTATTTGTCATACTGAATTCTGTCAATTTAGTCCATTTTATTTTATATGTTATGAGTTTATATAAAATACCTGGAGCTTGGGGAAAACAGAAAGTAATTATGCAAAGTTTGGGAGGAGTGCAGATTTAAAATAGAAGAATGGAGGATGACGTGGAAAGATTACAACAATCTAAGTAGGAAATCTTGAGGAATTATTGGGATGTTGCAGGTAAGGAAAGGGAGAAGAGAGAGAGAGAGAAGCATTAGCAAAATCATGATAGGTTAATAGTGGCAGGAGGGTAGGACTGAGTGAAAGGACCAAGGATTCATAAAAGGAATAACTGTAAGAGACAAGGTCTTCCACAATTGATAACTGGTAACAATAAATAAAGGAACTCCAGATAAGGAGGGATCAGAGGTTTAGAGAGAGATTATGCATTTGTCTTCAGATATACCAATGCTAGAATATATTTCAAGTAAACAGCTTGAGAACACATTTTAAAAATCAATAAAAATTTTATAAAATTGCTCTAATGTAAATTCTTTCATATCCTGCCTTATAAAATTACTTCTCAAACTAATTCAGATTGGCTGGAATAAGGCTACTGTCTCAGATATTAAAAAATGGCTGAAGGAATGTAAATATCAGCAGTAATAAATGACAATGTAGATATTGGGAGTTGTCAGCAGTGTGGTTAGTTCAAAGGGTAGCCTTGAACAAGGTAGTAATGAGTTAGAAGAGGAGTTTAGCACATGACGCTAAGAAAAATTAGAAGAATAACACAAAAGAATGACTTTGAGAATAAATTTCATTTGTATTTGGAAGATGTTTATGAGTAATTAGTGCCACAAATATTAGATGACTAGAAGATTATCTGAAAAGTTAGTGGACAGAAATATATGGAGTAGAAATTAGTATTACATTAATAGTGATACAAGAAGGATATTTTATACAAATGATATCAAAATACCGACTTTCATTTGTTCATACTTTACTTTTTTCCAGACTATTTTATATTTTAGTTCTATTAAAACTAACCCAAAGCATTTTGTACACTATGGTCAAAACCCTATGGCCAAGTAATGTTATCACAGGGACAACTGATGTTCAAGAGAGAAATTCTTATTTAAAAAATCTGTTAATCTGAGTGAGGGATAAACTGTCATATGTAAACTTGAGACTCAAATATCCGAACTGGACAGAAAAGTCGAATATCCAGGATTAATCATTGATCAGCTCATTCCTTAGAAAAGTACAGGTGAGTGAGGGATACAGAGATGCAGGGATAATACAGCAGAAAAGCAGAAATAATAATATATTTGGGGAAACACAGAAATCAGAAAATAAGATGGCAGAACTACATTCAAATAAAATTCAAAACATCAATTTTGAAACTAGAACATTGAGGTTAGAGTTCTTGTATGTGTGTGTGTTTACTTTCTGAGCCCAGTCTTATCTACAAAAGGACAATAATATAATAGTAATAATATAATAATAATAAGTAATAATATAATAGTAATAATTTTATAACCCCAAATAGTGCCATAAGGGGCTGAAAGCGGCAAGTGGGCAAGATGACTAATGTGCTTGTCAGCACTGCCGACTCATCACCGAGTACAGAACCAAGAGTAAGTCCTGTGCAGAGCCAGGTGTGGCCCCCAAGCAAAAATAAACCAAAAAGTAGTGCTGTGAGGCATAAGTGAGAATGGGTTTTTGACAGAACTTTGTACATTTTAAAGGGCTGGAATAAGAGTTGCAGTGAGAGAAGAACTGCAGTGATGTGATGAGTAGGTCAGTAATCCGGAGTGTTGGAGGGTAGCGAAAGAGTCAAAGGATCTGAAATTCTTTTCATTCCATGGTGAGCTGAACTAGCAGATGCAAAACAGATATGAACAAGCAGTAAAAGATTTTTATTTGGAAACAACTGATTATTTTTATTTTGAAGACATATGTGATCATGCCAGCAATTTCATATTGCATATACACTGTCACATTGTCTTTGAGCAAAACTGTTCTCAGTTCAAATGGTGTTAAAAATCCATCAAAATTTATGCTCTTTTGAGAAGAATGCCCTGACTTTCATGTGCTTTCCATCTGAGACAGTTTGAGAACCACTGTTCATTTGTGTTTGTGGTTGGGACATCATTTTGCATATCCATGTTACAGCTTTATTTTTCTTCCAGCAGGATTGTTATTAATTCATATAAAATTAATGTGTCAGCATTTTATAATGTATTGCAAAGTATACCACTGATTTTCAGGTGCTTTCCATATGGACAAGTTTAAAGATGACAAAATATTCTATAAGCTTCTCCCTGCTCTTTGTGAAATATTCACTTTAAAATGTTTCTCCTTAAATTCTTCCTTCTACTACCTCTCTTCTGACAGTTTCTGACATTCCCTCCCCCACCCCTACCACACACATCAAATTTTAACTCCTTTATCTTCAATGATCTGTTTTCTTATCTAACCCCAAAGTGTTGTTTTGCTGTGATTATGACACCAATGAGATCAGGCTTTGCCCCAATACCCTGGTATTGCTGTGCTTTTCTGCCAGTTAGCCGTGAGGTCAATCCTTGCCATTTGATTGAAAATCTCAAACAATACATCAAGTTAGTTTTTAGGTATATATGTTGGAATACCTCCAGAACCGAAGACCTCCAGAGCCTAGCCACAGCCATGCTCAAGGCCCCTCTCCATAGTTCGGATGAACCTCACGCATGAAGGTACTGGCAGAGGAATCTGGTGTGTGGGATCCAGGGCTGAGACCTCCAAGCCTGCTCAGATCAAGACTGGGCCTGTTCCGCCCAGATTTCCCATCTTCCAATAGCTAGGAGGTCACACCCAGGGACTACACCCAGCACTGTGTAATCCCACCAATGGCCAACTCCCAGAGACTTAAAACCAAGCTCCCTGAAGCACAGCCGCTTCATGGCCAGGCAATACCTTGTAACCTACTTCTCCCTCTGGGAGAGTCTGGCAAGCTTCTGAGAGTTTCCTGCCCACATGGGAGAGCCTCACAAACTCCCCATGGTGTATTCATATGCCAAAACCAGTAACAATGCTGGGTCTCATTCCTGTGACCCTGAAAGAGCCTTCAATGCGGCATTGTTGGGAAGGACGAGTAAAGAGAGGCTTCTAAAATCTCAGGGCTAGAATGAATGAAGACATTACTGAGACCGCTCGAGAAATTTGACAATCGACGGGATGATGATGATGATAATGATGATGATGATGATGATGATGATGATGATGATGATGATGATGATGATGGAATACAATCTACAATAAGATTTAATTTTTTTTGAAGGGCATGGTCTAACTGGGAGGAAAATCTAGAAAAAGACTAATGTTCCAAGAGGTCCCTTCAGACTTCTTGCTGCTCTATATGATCTTTGACAGCAGTAGGATTCTACCCTAATGTGGTGGCCTTGTGTCTTTTCAATTTTGTGAAGGTTGCAGTTACATTTCCCAGAATTTCTGCCTGTGTGGTGCTAGATTAGGGAGAAACTTGTTAAAGATTTTCCTTGAGCATAACTGGTGTGGCTCAACACCTTCTCCCGGGGTTGGGGTTGGGAGAATTGGGCACGGATGTTGCAGGGTTGGAGGAAGATTTGGAAGGTAGAATTTCAGCAATTCTACAGAATGTTGGTTCACAACAGCAATAACTACTCTGTCTTATGCACACTACCTGTGATTTGCTAGTCCAACTTGTTCTCTCAGGCTCTAGTTTGCCTCCCTTCTCACTTGCATCACTATTATTTCTTGACTGCTGAGTCTATTGACTTTCAGTGGCTTTAGATAGATATAAAGACAACAGTCTTCCAAGCAGCTCCTGTAATTATGTAATATCTAATTACTGTAATGAAGTTAACATTCCATAGGATTTATAGTGGATCCGCTTCCTGGATGGAATTCTATGTGACACACTTGTCAATGATACTGATTTTGCTTTGTTTTCCCCTCAAGGTAACATGAAAGAAGGAACACATATGCCTCTTTTCCTTTATAGAGTGTGCCAGTGGGGGCATGCAGTTCATATTGTTTCTCTGAGGAACTCTGTGCACTGGTATTGACTCTGTTTATTGTTATTAGTAAGGAATATAGACTTAATGAAAAAGATAAAAAGATGGAAAAAACCTTATCTATTGCAAAAGTCATCTATGGCCCTCTCTTCAAATTGGTGGTTCATATGCATTTGTTTTCAAATTGCTGTTTTAGTTTGGTTTTGTGAGCTTTGTGCTGGATTAAATTCTCCAAGTTAAACACCATTTTCTAGGTGAGCCAGTGTCTATTGAATAACTTTCTCAATGTAAAAATGTAACTCTGCTTTCTAACTTACATAAGGAAAGAGCTGTAGTTTTAATGGAAGCATTCCATGTAAACTATCATTGAAAATAGGAGCCTCCACTCAAAGTCTTATCATCACTTAGAAAACAGATAGAGGCTAGGATTTTCTACCAGAAATAGAAGAGCAAATATCAGAGTGTCTTTACTTAGGAGAAAGCCTATAGCCTGGGCTTACTTTGTTTAGGACCAGTGCCTATGTTATCACGAGAACTTTAGCAATCAGAATTGGAACAAGACCCCTCTTTTATCAGACCAGTATTTTATCTTCACTCATTTGCACCCACTCCCAATCTTGTATGCCAAAAAAATTTGTTCACTATTAATTTTAATTTAAATATATTTACCATATCTTATTGAATTAAATGTAATTAGTAAATACACCCTTACATTTTTGCTACTGAGAAATGAAAAATATTGCCAGCTGAATTTCACAATGGCTTCTTGTCTTATAAGTTTTGCTTTTCATTGTTTAAGAGTGTTCATTTAGAATTCTCCTCAGCCCTGAATGAATTTCCTAATTATTCCCTACTTAACTAAGAAAAAGTCTTTATGAATCTGTGCTCATAGCTGATGAACACATGGTTCCCCCAAATCCATACTGTCTTACAATAGGCTTGCCAAATGTAAACTCTCTGGATTTTCAGTCTAGATATTCCTGGGTTTGGGTTCAGGGAAGGGTCAGAAGCAAAACAAGGGAGACTGATGCACTGGATTAGAGAGAAGGGGAAGAGAGAGCTTCTCAGTGCAAATATTCCATTTACTTAGTTCTCCTCAGTGAGGCCAGAGAACAGCTAGTGATAGTGAAAACACAAGGAGTATGATGCACATTCTGACTTCAGAGGTATTTAAATATTTTTAAAGTATAGGTTAGACTCAATAATTTTCTTTAAAAAGAAACTTTACAGAGCTCAAGCGATAACACAGGTAAAACATTTGATTTGCATGCAGTTGTGGCAGTTGTGACCCTGATTTGAATTCCTGGACTCTATTTGACCCACATAGAGTCCCCTGAACACTATAAGGAAGAGCCACACGCACTTCTGGGTGTTGTCCCTAAACCTCCTGGGTGTTGCCCCAAATCATCCTCCTACAGAAGGAAAATTTTTACTGTCACCCAAATCAGAAAGCCAACATAGCTTACCAGATACACAAACAGAAATGAGCATAATTATATGACAATATTAACTTCTAATAAAATATTATGACTTAACAGGACTCTGCACCTGAAGAATGTTCTCAAAGAAGAAAGATATCAATGTTCTATAGATGTCAAATCTTTTATATAATCAAAAGAATGAGAAGCAATTTGAAAAGTGAAAAAAAATTTCACTTTAAACTTATTGTTAATTAGTGTTGGGTCTTGGAACTATCTAGAATCATGTTAGTTGATACCACTAGTGGTTTTCAACTTACACTTTAAAAAACACAATCTAAATACTTGATAATTCCTATTCTTTACCTGCCATTAAGAGCACTAACAAGTGGATCAGGGAAGATTAAAAGAGAGAGAGATAAATCGGGTAAAAGCAAGATTGAACTAATAACATGGCTTTAAAATTTGGATAAATAAGTCCTTATATAAAGATAGTCTTGGCAGAACATCTTGCTGAGCTGAATATCCTGAAGTACTGTGTATTCATATTTTTATTGCTGTATAAAAATTATCACAAATTTAACAATTTCAAACAACACCAACCTATTACCTCTGTCTGTAAGTGAGAAGTTCAACTATGTTCAACAGAATTTCTGAATTCCGTTTGCGGGCTTAACCAGGTATCCGCTGCAGTATGGAGATCAGGTGGTAGAATTTGCTTCTAAGTTTATTAAGGATGCTAGGAGAATTCAGCTCCTTGTGGTCTTAAGTTGAAAGTTCTTCTTTTTAAAAAATTGACTGTGCCAGGGGTCACTCTCAGTTCTAAGAGACATTTCTTGGCTCTGATACTGATCAACTTCAAAGCCAGCAGTGATATTTCAAATCCTTGGCTTTGGCTTATTTCCCCCCCCACCCCTTCCTTCTGCTACCATCAGTGAAAACTCTGCTCTTTTGTGGTATCATTTTCAATTTTAATAAAGTGGGTAATTTTATGTTACACAAAGAACAGTCCATCCACCATCATTGGTGAAACCAGCCAATTTTCTATAAAAATTAGTACTTCGTTGGGAATGTCACTGTCACTGTCATCCTGTTGCTTATAGATTTGTTCGAGTGGAACCAGTAACGTCTCTCATTGAGAGACTTATTGTTACTGTTTTGGGCATATCCAATATGCACGGGTAGCTTGCCAGGCTCTGCCGTGCAGGCTCCATACTCTCTCTCAGTAGCTTGCTGGGCTCTCCAAGAGGGGTGGAGGAATTGAACACGTTTTGGCCACGTGAAAGGCGAAATGGGAATGAATTCATTAAAACATGATTTATACAGGTAAAGAAATATGATTACATCAGGGATGTTGCATTAAAATCCCTTCTCAGTTGTGTCTAGTTTGACTAGCCAGAGAAATCAAAGTGGTTTTCATAGGTTTCTATCTGCCAAGTTGTCCACCAAATGAATTTGCCTACATATATAAATGAAAAAGGACACTGGAGATGATTCCATAGTAATTCTGGACCGAATTAAATGTGAGCTTCAACTGAATCTTGTCTTCTAGTGAGTGACATTATAACAAGACTCCAAAATAAATCACCAGTCATAACAAATTCAAAGAAGTTAACCTATTTATTGTTATGTGAATACAAGCTTCTTAACTATAATCTAAAAGTGAAATAATAACTTGACAAAACTATAAAACACCTAAATCTCTAACGTTTTCTCTTGAGACTCTCCTGAAAATAAGGAGAGATTTTTTTTCTTTGATCACAAAATGGGGCCACTTTGTGTAATTGATGTTTTCACCATTTAAAAATATATTTGACCAGGATTAGGGGAGTAGAGGAATGGTGCAAGGAAGAAAGGAGTGGACTGGAGGTGACATGAGAACAGTGGTGGAGCACTTTGGCACCTTGGGGTGGTGGAGGTGCATTAACTGTACACAGAGCATAAAACGTAATAGTATTGTAAAATAAATAAAAATTTAAAGTGAAACAAATTTGTAAACAGGATATTAACATTGAAACATATTAACTCCCTACATAAATAGGAATTTTTATCTAGTTTTGCTTAAAAAGCTGAAGTCATTAATAGCTGGTCCACTTTATTACTCAGAACTCAATCACTGTAGGAGCCCAGAGAAGTTCAAAGATACAACATGATTCTGAGGCCAAAATACACTAACTTCATCCTACTGAAAGGAGACAGTTGTGCCCCACTGAGATGATGGAGTTCAGGCTACAACAAAGTTCAGGCAGGCCGGCTACAGAACCTCCCAGCGTGACAGTATGCAGCTTCTCTCTGGCGCTCCCCGGAGCTGGGAATTTACCACAAACACAGCCTTGGGGAACAGTGTTAGCAGCTGAGAAACTGCAGAAACAAGCTGCTTCTCAGCGACTCCCAGATACTATCAGAATGCAAGAAAATAATTAAAATCCTAATTAAGTAGTTTCTCATCTGGCTCATTTGAAGACGTTCCAAACTGGTCAGATTTAAGGACTGGTAAACAGCTGAAGTGTTAAATTTGCTTGTTAGTTAAAACCTTTGTCAGAGGTCAGGTGTACATAAGGAATGTAAAGTGGAGACTGAAGGCACTATTTACGCAATTCAAATCCAAAACAATTTTGCTTGTGTTACTTGTATCTTTGTGTTTTTTAAATGAAAACCCAATTTTCTTTTACCTAATTTTGATTGGTAAATTGACTCATTGTCATATTTAAGGTTATTTAAGAACTGATTTCTTGTATTCATAGTTGATATAGAAGACATGGGAGATGAGTTAGAAAATAATCATGCTTTCCTTTTAAAAATTTTTATTTAATTTATGAAATGTTTGCCTACCCTTTATTGTTTTGTTTTTGTGATGACCAAGCACCACACACATGGTTATTCTGTTCACATACTTGGTTGTGATGCTGGTATTATACTCAAGTATATGGCATGCTGACAAAGCAGAAATGGTGCTGATGAGTTGTACCCATGTTCCCGGTGCTGAGATTTTAGTAAAAGGAGAAAGATTTGCATGATCTAAAGAGAAACCGGAGTATCCTAATGAGATTTTAAATAGTAATAAAATTGCCAAAAATATTCTAATTTTGGCATCTTTTTTACTTAAAATATTTGAAGTTAAATATATTTGTACTACCTTGTGTTAATTTTGTGTTGAATGCTATAAAAGAAACACACAAATACATATTTGTTAGTAAAATGTAATCATGGCTATCTATTTTGGAAATTGATTTTTTTTTTTGCTAAACTCTTCTGTTTTACTGTATTTCTTCTCTAATTTGATGTAAATAAAACCAAACATCACCATTTTCCAAAAATATGTTTTCTCAGGAGAAAAGTGTTAAAACCATATTGTAAAAATATATTCAATAACCTAAGTGCAGTAAATCGCAACATTTTATCTGTATGTATACCTTTGGTGTGTGTGTGTGTGTGTGTGTGTGTGTGTGATTGTATATTGTACAGATTTAGTGATATTTTATCAGATTTTACTTGGATTTTGCTAGAGGTGAACATATATACTTGTATTTGAAATGTTAAGAATCAGTAATATAATAGTATATTCTTCATATATCCATGATATATTTAAAGAGAAACGTGCATCACCTTTGAGTCCACCTAGAGAAGACTATCTTCAAGACATTTTTGGTGTTGCTGAGGTTTGTTTCTGGACTTTTACATTGATGCTTCTATACTTGGAATCTTCTTCACAATCTTCTCTTTTTTACATTCTTTTGGTTTGAACAGAGAATAGTTATTCTAAGTGTGGACTTTGGAGCTGGACTGCCTACTTTGAATCCCAGATGTGCCACTTACAAGCTTCGTGATACTGAAAGGTCACTTAATCTCCCAGGTCTGTTTTTTTAAACTGGAAAGTGGGGGATAATATTTGCATTTACCTTGAGTTATTATGAAAAGTGAATGACTTAAACCCACAGTAATCACTTTATACTTTGACTCAGTTAATATTTCCATTGTATTATTTCTGGAACTCTGTTCTACAATAAACAAAACCTCCTGTTTCCTTTGCCTTGGCATGGCCTTTTCTCCTGGCCTCAGCTGAAATTTAGATTTGTGAGGACAAAAACAATTCATATGAGCATGGCTCTGTTTCCCACATCTAGCTTACTTCAATCCTAAGATAATAATGGATCAATAGCCTCATCACTTTCATCTACTTTAATACTGAGCTTTATTGGCAAAACTTCTTTCCCCTTTGAAGGTTCTATTTTCATTCTTTCTCATTCTTCTATACCAACGGAATTTTTGATAACTACTTTATGATTTTATTCTCTTTTACAAAGCGTCATCCAGTCAATTTCAGTGCCCATACAGAAGACTCAATCAATGCTTCAGCTTTCTAGTAATGGATCTTATTGGGATAACCCTCACCTTCTCAATATTTAAGTCCCAGTTTAGACTTTGTCATTGTCTAGCTCTATTTCAGAAATCATTTAATGATCGTCAGTGGGATGTGGTTAAGGAGCAACTTTTTACTATAAACTGTAAAAAAATCCTTTTTTTCTTTTTATTTTTTTTTTCAGAAAGTTTGTTTGTTTTGAATGTATACCCAGTTGTTGTGGATTGAACCAGGGTCAGCTGCATGCAAGATAAGTGTACTACCTTCTGTACCATCTCTCTGGCCCAGTAGACTGTGAAATAAATTATTGGCAATAGGCTCACAGTGGGCTGGAGCGATAGCACAGTGGTAGGGCGTTCACCTTTCATGAGGCTGACCTGTGTTCCATTCCTCCGTCCCTCTTGGAGAGCCTGACAAGCTACTGAGAGTATCGCGCCCGCACGGCAGAGCCTGGCAAGCTACCTATGGCATATTGGATATGCCCAAAACAGTAACAAGTAAGTCTCAAAATGAGAGACGTTACTGGTGCTCACTCAAACAAATCAGTGAGCAATGGGATGACAGTGACAGTGACAGGCTCACAGTGCTATTTGTTCATTTGCCTTCTCAAAAAAATCCTGTCATAAAGGTTTAATATATTACCTGATTGACTGACTTATTTTTAGATATTTTCCCTTAAACCTAGAGGAATAATCAATTTTCTCTTTCTCTTATTGCAATTGGAAATAGATTTTATATTACATACAATTAGTATTTAGTGATAGACTTTTATTCCATGTATACATGAGAACAAGCATTGCTCTCTGGAGGACTTAATTATATTGTCAAGGAAATATTTTATCCCCTTTGTTTCCACCAGTTGAAGCATTTCCAAATCAATTTGGTTATTTTCATATAATTCTTGTGAATATTCACAATTCTAGGGAATTGAAGACTATTGTAACAAAATATTCTGATCAAAAATTAGAAAATTTTTCATTTTGTTATGTGTGATACTTTTATTTATTTTCTGCCATATAAGGAATTGAACTCAGGACTCATGCATGCAAGTCATAGCCTTTGCCAAGAAGCTAAATCCTTTGCCCAAGAAACTTACTGCAAAGCTACTTCACTAAAGTTATTTCTGTTTTCAAAGACTGAATTATAATATTTCAAGAGAAAGCTACTTTTACTATATTTTGAAATCTGCAAGAATCTTTTTTCATTAAGATGAAATATTTTTTAATTATTTAGAAAATAAAAGCAATAAGAAAATAAACACTACAATCTGTTAAAATAATTACAAAATAAATGTCCTTCAGACTCTTTACTTGGCATATACTACACAGTTTGCATATGTACTATATGTATGCATATGCAGACTACATAATTCCATGTGTCATTTTTTCTTTTGTAAATAAAAAATGTGTATTGTGCATATTTTGGATTATTACTGTACACAATAACATAGAATGTTTATCTTTCTATGTTACTAAGTAGACCAGAACAATATTGTTTTGTTTGTTTTGTTTTGGCCTTGTAAGCAGGCTCCTCCCAGTATATCTTGGCCAACTGGGCCTGGATTCAATATGAGGGCCAGATAAGGAGTTGCTGCTCTGGCCCAGTGGTGCTAGGGATCACATGGCCACCCTGGGGGTGGGTGGTCAGGATCCTTCAGGGCCACACTTACCAGTACTTAAGAACTACAAAGGTACATGTAGATATTTTCCTGGACCATGTGGTTAGTGGAGATTGGATTGAGGTTATTGACATGCAAGACATGCGCCTTAATGTTTGTACTGTCTCTCTGACTCCCATGGCAATGTTTTTAACTTGTATTACACTGGTTAAAAGTAATACACTTTAGGGGTTGGAGCGATAGCAGATTGGATAGGGCATTTGCCTTGCACTCAGCCAACCCAGGTTCAATTCCTAGCATCCCATACGGTCCCCTGACTTTGAAGGTGGTTAAGAGGAGGCCACAGAACAAACATAGAAAGTTGCCTCTTGAATTAGAACTAACCCCCACCAAACAAAAGAAAGACAGGAGGGTAGAAATATCAAACCAATTACCACAAGGAATTAATTCTTCCAACAATCTCGATTCATAAGGAAACAGATTTTAACTTGTATTACACTGGTTAAAAGTAATACACTTTAGGGGCTGGAGCGATAGCATATCGGGTAGGGCATTTGCCTTGCACTCGGCCGACCCGGGTTCAATTGAGGACCACCAGGACTTAATTCCTGAGTGCAGGAGCCAGGAGTAACCCCTGTGCATCATCAGGTGTGACCCAAAAAGCCAAAAAAAAAAGTAATACACATTACTTAATCAAATTACTATTGTTGAAATATTTAGATTGTTTCAACAATGCAGCAGTGAAATCTTTATATATACTTCTTTGAAGATTTTCTTAGGTTACATTCCTAAAAGTCAAGTCCTGGGTAAAATTGTCTGTACTTTTAAATGTTTACTTTGGAGATTTTTTTTTTTTTTTGAGTGGGTGGTTGAAGGGCCAAACTTGGTGATACTCAGGACCTATTCCTGGCTCTATGCTCAGAGGTTGAACTGGAGCTGGCAACATGCAAGGAAGGCAAGCACCTTAGTTATCTTTGGACTCTAATTTTTTTTTTTATCTACACGTATCTTTATTGAATCACCATGAGTTACAAAATTATTCTTGACTTAGTTTCAGGTATATAACATTCTCCAGTGTTTAGTTTCCGCTAACAGTGTCCCAGTTTCCTTTCTCCCTCCCCTAACCTTCAGCCTGATTCAATAGCAGGTACATTTTTCTTAATTTTTGCTATTAGGCACAGTGGTTTACAACATTGTTACTTATAAGGTATGCATATCACTTTACCAACCCTCGTCCTGGGTGACCACTGCCTCTGTCATTGTCATAGTAGACCCTTCCCTAACTTACCTTCCCTTCACACACCCAGTGGCAAAATATTGCATAAGGTATACATGCTGGTTATAAAGCAAACCAAAAATCTGACCCAGTAACATGCAGATTCAAGTAATTTTAGTCATTGCTAGTATGAACTTTGCAAAGATATTTAATATTTTCTTTAGGTCAATTTCCAGATGTCATATATCTGGATCTCAGTATATGTATTGTAAATAGCTCTTGACAGACTGCCAAATTGTATTCAAGGCTGGATGTATACTTCTAGATTTGTATGAGAGTCTTTCTTGATCTGGTCCAATGTTAGATGCTGTGATTTTTATAATGTGTCAATTTGGTAAGCGAAAAATTGTTACTTAAAATATGTGCATTTTAAGTAACAATTAAATGACTTAAAAGTTAAGCCAAGTATTGCTAGGAGTGGACTCTGGACTACCTGAGAACTGCATAGGAAGCCCCCTTAAAAAATTATCACTAGGGCCTGAGTGATAGCACAGCGGGTAGGGCGTTTGCCTTGCACACGGCTGACCCAGGTTCGATCCCCGGCACCCCATATGGTCCCCCAGGCACCGCCAGGAGTAACTCCTGAGTGCAGAGCCAGGAGTAACCCCTGAGCATTGCTGGGTATGACCCAAAAAGAAAAACAATATCACAGAATTTATTTTATTTTTGGCAAATTATGTGTCATACACAGTGATTTCTGTTTCAATTAAGCCATGTTTCAGAGGCTGACTAGCTCTTTAAGTGAGCACACTTCAGTTTCTTCCTAAGAACACAGCTAGAAAATACTTCTTGTTCCTCATGAAGTTTGTATCTGGTTGCCAGAGGGAGTTCTAGCTGAGACTGTGATAAACTCGAGTAGGTCACAGGGGCAGAGCAGGTGTCATCAGGATAAAATCAAAATGTCAACAGGCTGTTTTCCTTTCCAGAGACTATACAGGAGAATCTGTTTCCTTATAAATCCAGGTTGTTGGAAGAATTAATTCCTTGTGGTAATTGGTTTGATATTTCTACCCTCCTGTCTTCCTTTTGTTTGGTGGGGGTTGGTTCTAATTCAAGAGGCAACTTTCGATGCTTGTTCTGTGGCCTCCTCTTAACCACCTTCAAAGTCAGCAATACTGAGTCCCTCTTCAGATACAAATTTTACTGTAACTTTGACTCTTACTACTGCCTCCCTTTTCTACTTTAAGGTACCGAATGATTGCATTGGGACCGACTAATTGTTCAGAATAATCTTTCTATTTTAGGGGCTTAATTTTATCTGCAATCTTTATTTCCTTTTGCCACATAAATGGCATACTCATGGGAGTAGTGCTTGGAGGCAAAGCTATATGCACTATGCACTCTCAAGATTATGATGTTTGGGACAGATATTTAACTTTATTATGAATTTTTTTTGTTTGGACAAATGGTTTGCACAAATAGTAGAAATAAAGATTTGTTGATGATCAAGAGTCTGTTTCATACACTCTTAAATATTTTTGAGATTTTGGCATGAATTAAAACCAATATTTAAAAACTTTTAATTTTGTTGTAAATATCTGACATTAAATGTGACATTCCACCCATTACTAAGTGTTCAGTTCAGTGTGATTAATTATATTCTCGGTGTTGTACAGTCATCACTGCTGTTTGTAACATATTTTCATTGTCCCACCATTAAATAATCATTTCACAAAACACCTCTGTCATTAATTTCAGTAGTTAATATTTTCATTTAAACATCCTTTTTTCCAAGAATCTTTCACTGGCATTTATTATCAATTCAGACTATCTAATCACTAGAATGTAAGCCTTGAGATAATAAGAGATCTTTCTTTTAATTGTCAGGTCTGTACATATTTCCTGGTGGTACTGGGGCAGGCAATAAGTTGCCTAGAACTGAAACAAGGACCTTGGATACGCAAAGTATATATTCTGCCACTTGAGCTATATCTCAGCTTTAAAACATATCTTTCACTGTCACTGTCACTGTCATCTCCTTACTCATCGATTTGTTTGAGCGGGCACCAGTAACGTCTCTCATTGTGAGACATTGTTTCTGGTCTGTTGGGAACACTGTACTGCAGACAGGAATATTTTCCTCTTTTCAGCTGCCTTCAGGAAAATAATTTCAGAGGCAGTTTTCCTTTCCTAGCAGAAGCCTGGCTGGTCTTTGACATGCAGATCTTAGGTGCTAGCCAGGCCTGACTTTTGACATTGTAGATTCCAGGCTCTGGCCCAGCCTAGTCTTTGGGATGTAGATTTCAGGTGCTGCCTAGCTTGTAATTGACATGTAGATTTCCTGTGGCAGCCCAGCCTAGTCTTTGGAATGTAAATCCGAGTGCTTTCAGCCCAAGGAAGGCTTCAGTTCTGGTTTTGTATCTTCTTTCCAGAGGCCTAGATTACTGGCCTGCAGATACAAGAAAATAATGTTGCCTCAATGTTCTTCCTGTAACATCTTTTGGTGCCTTTGGTGACATCAATGTATTGCGCCTTTTGGAAGTGCCATGATCAATAAAATGAGATTCACGAGGCCCTCTGCCTTTGCAAAGAGCCAGAGAGAGCCTTAGTCCTCCAATCAAGACATTTCTTCCGAGTTCCTTATTGCAACACTGGTTTTTGGCATATCGAATATACCACAGGTAGCTTGCCAGGCTCTGCCATGCGCGCGAGATACTCTTGGTAGCTTGCTGGGCTCTCCGAGAGGGGCGGAGGAATCAAACACGGGTCGGCCGCATGAAAGGCGAACATCCTACCACTGTGCTATATCTTTCATATTTATTTAAAAAAAATTTTCTAGAACATAAGTGATTTTTGTGTTGATTTTTCCCTGCTTTTTTCCCTCCTCTTCCTGCACCCCCTTCCCCGATCCCCATCTCTCCACTCCTCACCCCCTCCTCACTTCCCGAGACCACTCACAAATGCATACTTGACAGACTTGGGACTTACTTCTGGCTCTATGCTCAGGGACCACTTCTGGTTCTATGCTCAGCTCATATGCAGTGCCTGGGATTGAACATGTGTTGACGATGAGTAAGGCAAACATCTTACCCACTGTATTATCTCTTTCATCTGTTAATTTTCTAAAATAGAAAACGTATGAAGGGATATCAAAAAGGAGGAGAGGGCCAGAACCACCATAGTACAGTGGGTGGGGCATTTGCCTTGCATGTGGACCACCCAGGTTCTATCTCCGGCATTGTCTCCCAAGCACTGTCAGAAGTAATTTCTGAGTGCAGACCCAGGAGTAACCCCTGAACATTTATAGGTATGGCTCAAAAAGAAACCAAAAGAGAAGAAAAAAAGAAGAGCTCTTTTGAAGTTCTTGGCAATGATAATGGTATATGGGTTCTTTGATGATAGTTGTAGTGTGGGAACATACCGTTTGAAGACATGTGGAATTGTACTCCTAAAATATATTCTGTTGTAAATAGAAATGTTATCCCAATGAAAACTAAAAACTAAAAATATTATTCAGAGGAATCTATTTTTTTCTACTAAATAAGGAACCAGAAAAAATAGGAGTTTTAAATTTAAATAAGTAACACTGATGTATAGAATACTTAAAAAAATTTTGGCAAGTAGATTTTCAACACAACCATCTATAAAACAATGCATAACATTAACCTCATTATAATCTCATTTGTTAACAAACAAATTTCAGTAAAAGTGTGTCTCACTTCATGATATTTAGTGGGGTTAAATTTTTTAAATTGCCATAAGAATCTCATTACAAACTAGTCCTTTCCATATGGAAACCTCATGACCTTCTCTACAAAGATCTTTGTGAGATGGTAAGAAATGCTAACTATACATCACCACTATGACATATTACTATAATTGTAAAACTAAATGGTGGTGGAATAGTTGTGTTAATTGCAAACAATTAAACTAGAAAGTTGTTTTCCACCTAGTAGTTCTAGAATTAAGTAATAAAATAACTGGTCATTCTTTTTTTCCCAGAAAAACATAAGGATATTTTACATGTAGACATGAGCACATACATTCAGTCTCATGAATCTGAATCTTGCCTGAATAACAGCTTGCTAAAGTCTGTGTCTCTTTGTATTTCATCCTTTTAGTCTGATGTACCATTGTTTATGTTTTGCTACGTCTTAAGAACAAATTGAATTGACTTAAGAAATTGTTTTTTAGGAAGAGATGTTCTTTTCAACTAGTTTAAGAAAAATAAGTTTTTTTCCATAAAGAAAAAAGTTCATTTTTCTCCAAATTTTGATCTGAAAGTCTTCAAAAGATATTATTTAATAATATAATTGTTATAAAAACTTTTTCTTGGGACCTTATGTACAAAGCATTAAAAATATTCACTTTTAAGTTTGATTTATATGTTTTGGTTTTGCATATGTTTCACTAAGTTATACAGGTTTAAATTTTTTTAAGATAATCTTTTCATGGCATTATTGTGATCAATATAATCTGGTTAAAATTAGGTGTAATACAAAGGTTTAAGTATTCATATTTGCATTACATTTTGAACTATTTTGGAAATGTTAAAAAATGTTAATCTATTTTAAAGGAATTCTTACATAAATAACCAATATTAAGTATACGGGCATGTGAAGATATCTTAACATAAAGTAAATACAGAATACATGCCATATATAAAATTATTGTCAAATTTCTAAATAAAAAAACCTATATGTGGGTTCTGTAATTTGCCAAATTTACTAAAGTAATGAATAAAACCTTACAATTGAGAAGCAAAAATAGCTTTCTCTTTGCAAGTAGATTTTTATCCATTTTCTAAATGGGTCATAAATTTTATTTCCATCTGTGAATTTCTACTGTTAGTCACTCTGGAGTTAATAGTTACATATAAATGTTTATAAAAGTGTACTTTAGTTTTAATTTACTTCCCAATGAGTGTTGAAATATATTAGTTAATTTATCTCAATACTAAAATATATTCTTAATTCAAAATAAGATTGAAAAATGAAAAGGAGGAACTCTAATTTTGTAATATGTATATATATATATATTTTTTTGGTTTTTGGGTCACACCTGGTGATGCACAGGGGTTACTCCTGGCTCTGCACTCAGGAATTACCCCTGGCCATGCTCAGGGGACCATATGGGATGCTGGGATTTGAACCCGGGTCGGCCGCGTGCAAGGCAAACGCCCTACCCGCTGTGCTATCTCTCCAGCCCCGTAATATGTATATTTTTTAATGTCTAAAAATATGTTGTGGAACAGAGGGGGATACTTTATGTCAGACCAATCCTGGATTTCAGAACACTGCTTGGGAGGATCCCCACTCCAAAAATAGCTTATGGAAGGATACAGTACCATGCAAGGAACACTTTACATGAAACCTAGAAGAAAAATATTTTTTACCCCCAAACTTCAATTTATCTGACTAAATAATAACTTGTAAATTCCCAGGATACTTGTCCATCACAATGTGTAATTCGAAGATCCACTGATAATTGAAATATGTCCTCATCCCATGTCAAACACGTACCTACTTAATACTGTTTTCTCAAAATATTAGCCTAGGGTTGGAGAGAGCTGCGTAGGGTGAGTGCATAAGGAAGCTTGCGTGCAACCTCCTATACAAAATAGTCCTCTGAGCACATCTACCCCGAAAAACAAAATCAGGAGTAGTCATTGAGCACCACCTGGTGTGGCTCAAAAACCAGGAGGAAAAAGAAGTTCAAATATGTGATAAATAGTTAAAATAAAACAGCTTAGAAATGTCAAACAACTCTCTGATAAATATCTGAAAGAAAGCATAAGGAGACTAGAAATGGAACGTTTGAAGCCAAAAGTTGGGAATAAGGAGAATTAGAACAGTGAGCTGTAAGAATCAGTACTGGGATGTGACTCAGTGAAAAAGCACATGCCTTGCATGCATGAGACCTGGGTTTGATCACTTGCATTTCCATACAAAACAAAACAAAGCGAAACAAAGCAAAGCAAAACAAAAAATAGAAAATCAAAGAACTGTGTTAAAATTCTATTTCCCACTGTCATTTATTGCTCTGCTCTCAACTTTGATGGACATTTTCGAATCCTTAGTTAATGGGAGAAAAAAACTTAATGAAAATAAAAGTTTGTTGATCTTAAAATATTATGGATTTATAAACATGTTTAATTTTTCTGCCTTCCTACTCCATTTTTGGAAAGATAATGTCAAATCCCCAAGGAAGAATCACATAAATCTGTTTTCTTTTAAAATTCAACATTCTTGACAGGATTTATATTTTAAAATGTTTTCTAGTACATCTCAACACTGAAAAGTGGAGTTCAGTTGATGGTCTGTATACATGATGTCAAAAGTATGAATAATTATTTCTTACTTAGAATTAAGTATATGTATATCTCATAAAAGTCTTTGAGTACATTGAATAACTAAAAAGTGAAGAAACTCTTGTTTCTTAGTATAATGAACAAATGTGATAAAATTTGATGTGATAGAATCTTGTGGAATTAAAAAGGAAAAATTCATTCATGCCAATTCTTGCTAATGTTTGAAATGTAAAGAGGCCCATTCTCTCCTCAGAGTGAGAGGCTGGTTTATAAATGGGGGGTTGATGGTGTGAGATGATGGATGAGGGTCTCCTCTGGTTGCCAGAGGATCTGTGACCAGCACAAAAACTGCTTGGTCTGGGTTAATTAATTGCAGGAACAGTTTATTCAGATGCAGGGCAAGCACCTTGGCTAAAATCTCAGCATCTGTGTTGATTAAAGATCTGAGGCTGAAGGAAGCACATAGTTGGGGGTCTTAGATGGTTTTGGGAGCCATATGGGCTTCTTTTTAATGAGGGAGAGCTTCTGTAATCCAAGTCTCAAAGCTATGTTGTTCTAGTCAGCATTAATGGAGAATCTCATGTCCAGCACCAAGACATTTCACAATGCTATTAAGCAATAATTTTCCTTGTTATTTTGTTTCAATAATAATTTTGGATCTCATCTTTAGTTTTTAATTCTTAAAAACTTACAGATATAGGAACAGATTGCAAAATCATTCTGAGCTTTCAAGATGAGGGTAGATCTTATATAAAAATTGGTTTTGAATTTTTGGTCACTGCCACTGAAATGTCTATTAAGTTATCATAACACTTTTAAGTGAGTTTTAGAATTCACTGAATTTCTATCTTTAGGATCTTACGACAACAATAATTTTTGTAGACTTTGATTTTACTTTCTCATAGCTAGGCAAATGAACATGAGGGTTCAACTAAAATAATTTTTTGTTAAGAATGCAACAATAAATCTTTTTCAATAAATCAAACTACTAGAGAAAATCGATTTCTAAATGATAAAATAAGCATCCATTTCTCCCACATCTTATGAATTAGTACATTATTCATTTTCTCATCTCTACTACTAATTGCAATTTCCTCCAAACCCTCCCCAAGAAAAAATAAACATTTATGTGACACATTCCCACTTGTTTTTTCACCTACATGTGTTTTAATAAAAAATAAATAATCATATATATTCATACTGCAGCTTATCTATGTTGCTTACTATCATGCTAAGCAGTTTATTCACATATATATGTACACATATATTTATATTTTATTCCTTTGTTCTATTATTATAAGTAAATATTCCCTAATTTTCCAACCCATTTTAGATATGAAATGCTTCTATGTCAATATAATTTCAGTTAGTATTTTACTTGTTAGTATTTTACTAGTTATTCTGGACAGATATCCCAGTTTTATATTTTTGCAATCAATTTTTAACTTCTGTGAAGTATCTTTGCTGTATCTTATGGTATCATTGATCTTTTAATCTTTATTTATTCTATGTGTAATCTGTATACTACCCTACTTCTGGTAAGGCAAATATCTCACAATTTGTAGCTTCTTTCACTGTCTTTATTGTGCATATTATTGAATGGTTGTACTAAGAATGTTACATTTTTTACTTTGAAATAATTGTAGGTTCTCATAATAGAGTCATGTGATCACTCTGTTATAATATACATAAAACAAATCAGATCTTCTTTTATATATCCTTCTCCATGGCAGAATTTTATACAACTATTGCATCTCAATTTGAAAATTGACATCAATCTTTACTTAGATGTCACAGTTTTGCACAGACTTTTGTGTATATGAGTGTGTACATTTAGTTCTATGCAAATTTTTATCAACTGATGCATCTTGCTACAATCAGTATCAACTTCAGATACAGAAATATTACATCACCCTACAGTTCCCTCATATTATTCCTTTATACTCTGATTCATATGTTTTCCCTCATAATTCCAAAATCCTGGTAATCACTGTTCTGGTCTCCACTTTAAAAACTTTGCCACTTCAAAAACATCATGTAATGGTACTGCACAGCTTATAATATTTTTTAAAATATAGGAGTACTGACTGGCAAGCTCCCTGTGGCGTATTCAATATGCCAAAAACAGTAACAATAACAGGTCTCATTCCCCTGACCCTGAAAGAGCCTCCAATCATTGGGAAAGACAAGTAAGGAGAGACTGCTGAAATCTCAGGGCTGGAACAAATGGAGATGTTACTGGTGCCCGTTTGAGTTAATTGATGAACAACGGGATGACAGTGATAAAGTGATACAGTGAGGAGTACTGCTATTTATTCAGCTGTTGATTAAGCTGATTGAGCTGGGCATGAACTCCACATTACTTTTTTAAAAAAATTATTTGGATATTTGTAAGATAGACCATTACAAAGCTGTTCATAATTAAGTTTCAGTCATACAATGACCCAGCAACCATCCCTCCATCAGTGCACACTTCCCACCACCAGTGTCCCCCATTTCCCCACCACCATCCTCCTCACCCCCCCACCCCCAGCCTCCCTCTATGGGAGGCAATTTCCTTCTTGCTCCCTCTATTCTTTTCCTTTTATTCATTATGGTTTGCAATACAGGTGCTAAGAGGTCATGGTGTTTGTTCAGGGCATTCAGTATTTTTATCAGTACAGTAAGGCTGGAGTAGCTTTTTGATTGGGTGGCAGCTTTGGTGTGTGGATGTGACTGCCAAGGCTTCCAGAAGTATAGGGAGGTGGGGAGAGGTATCCCATCCGACCCCAAGAAAGCCTGGAGATTTCAGTCACAAAACCAACATACCAAAATTTTCAGCAGATTATATCTTAGTGAGGTCCGTCCTGAGACAGTGGAGTCAGGCCGAGAGTATGGCAGTGATTTTGGATTGTGGAAGCAAGTGGTTGTGAGGGGCTCTGCTTGGGCAGGCACAGACCAACCCCGTCCCCTTTGATTTACCCTGGTCTGTTCAGCCATATGTGGGTCCGAGCTTATCTGTGGTATTTGATCTCTTTCAGATTTATTTCTGGGTCTCTGAAGCAAGACTGGTAGTAGAGCTTACAGGGTGGTGCTGGAATTGGTTTGTGGGGTTGACTGCCAGTGCTTCATGAGTAATGGGAAATGGGGGGAGGTAGCCCACCCTAACTCTGGGAAAGTCTAGAGATTTCAGTCAAAAAATCCGCATACCATAATTTTCAGCAGATTATATCTTGGTGAGGTCCGTCCTGAGACTGTGGAGTCAGGCCAGGGTTATGGTGTCGATTTTAGATTGTGGAAGCTAGTGGCTGCTGGGGTTTCTGCTTGGACAGGCCACCAGGCCAACCTACCCCTCCCACTAACCCTAGTCTGTTCAGCCATTCACTGGTCCGAGATTAATTGTGTTTTTTTTTTTTAACTCTTTTGAGATATATCTATGGATCTCTGAAATAAGGCCAATAAATGAGCTTGTATAGCTGAGCTGGAGGTGTTTTGTGGACATGGTTCTCACATACCTAACTTTTGGTCATTTATTTTACTGGTAAACTTGGTCCCAAGTTGTTGGGGTCTGGTCAAAGGCACAGCGGAAATTTGGGAGTGTCAGGAAGCCTTAAGGCACCATCAAGTTCTGATATACTTGCCCCGCAGGTACAGGTTGACCTGTTGGCAGCATAATACTCACACAGATAGCCTCTGTCCCCAACTAAGCATAATTTCTTTTAGATTTTAGTTGCATCATCAATAGTTTTTTATGAGTACCATTAAATGGGCTTGAGCGATAGCATAGCGGGTAGGCCATTTGCCTTGCATGTGGCCGACTCAGGTTTGATTCCTCTGTCCCTCTTGGAGTGCCTGCCAAGCTACTAAGTGTATCCTTCCCGCACAGCAGAGCCTGGCAAGCTACCCGTGGTGTATTCTATATGCCAAAAACAGTAACAACAAGTCTCACAATGGAGATGTTACTGGTGCCCGCTCAAGCAAATCGATGAACAATTGGACAACAGTGCTACAGTGATACAATTAAATGATAGAGGTATACTACTGTGTAAGCATTCACTCATTTAAGGACAGCTGGATGTTTCCTGTTTGGGGGTTATTCCAAATACAAGCTTTTAAGACTTGATAAATGTTTCTCTCTTAAAGAATTATTACACATTATTATTTAAAGAAGTTTTAGGTTGATAAAGCAAAAAGTGTAATGAGTTTCTATATATAGCCCATTCCCCCACAATTTCTTCTCTTATCAACAGTTCCACAATGAAATTGACCACATCATATCCAATCGAAGGTTTTGCCTGACCGATGTCACTGTTGTCCCAAAATTTCAAATGGGATCGGACCACTGTCTCCTTCCTGCAAAATTCTACTTCACAGAGTGGGGAGAAAGGACTGCAAAATTTAAATTTAGAAAGAGAACTACCAGAATGACCACCAACTGGGACCTCTTTGGCACTACTGCGGCAACAAGGGAAGATGCTGTCATTGACAACATTGATGAAGAATAAGATCAACTGGTTCAACACCTCCATGACCGCACAAGGAATGCCGAGAGGGAAAAAGCCACAAACAGATGCCTCTCTTCAAAAACTCATAAGCTCATTCGTCAGTGTGGTTTGGCACGAGCCTCAGGCAATCACAAGCTAACATCCACGCTCGAAAAGCTGTGCAGAGAAGCGATAAAGAAAGATCTCAAAGAGAGAAGAGCAGCAGTGTTAGCCAATACAACAGAAGTTGGGAAATTTGCAACACTTACCTGTCCTTCACCAACTCTAAGACCAAGATGACTGCCATCAAACGTCCTGATGGATCTATCACATTTTCCAGAAGGGCAATGAAGAGGATTATTCATGACTTCTAATCGGATCTCTTCGACAGCCACATCCACCTGCCCACATATCAAATTCCGCAGGATGGATATGTCATTCCCAACGTTCTCCCTTCTGAAATCCGACATGCCATTTCGTCGGTAAAGACACGTACAGTACCCAGTCCAGACAAGGTCAGACCCGAACACCTGAAGAATCTGCCGCCAGTACTCGTCAATATACTAGCTCAGCTCTTCACATGCTACCTGTCCGTATGCAAGGTTCCGTCCCAATGGAAAACCAGCAGGACCATTCTATTGTAAAAGAAGGGAGACATCCATGACATCGGTAACTATTGCCCGATCTGCCTGTTGTCTGTCGTCTACAAGTTGTTCACTCGTGTCATCCTGAATAAAATAGGCAGAACACTAGACGAAGGACATCCATGCATGCAAGCCAGGTTCCCAAAAGGATTCAGCACAATCGACCATATCCACACAGTGACCAAGCTCATTGAAGCTTCGCAAGAGTTCAAGATGCCACTCTGTCTAATGTTCATCGATTTAAAGAAGGCCTTTGATTCTGTTGAGACTGAAGCGGTCATCAAAGCCCTAGGCAAATAGGGCGTTCAAACTCAGTACACCAAGATCCTTTGATTCTGTTGAAGCTGAAGCGCTCATCAAAGCCCTAGCCAAACAGGGCGTTCAAACTCAGTACATCAAGATCCTCTACGAGTTGTATTACAGATTCACCACCAGGATCTCAACATTCTACAAAGAAATGATCATTGACATAAAGAGAGGGGTTCAGCAAGGTGATACCATTTCACCGAAATTCTTCAGTGCCACCCTTGAGAATGTCAGACGACCACTGGAATGGGAAGGAATGGGAGTGAAGTTAGACGGTCAGTAACTACACCACCTCCGCTTCACTGATGACATCATTCTAATAACACCAAACATTAGCCAAGCGGCACAAACACTGGCCAACTTTGAATGTGAGTGTGGAAAAGTCGGACTGCAGCTGAATCTCACCAAAACAATGTTTATGAAAAATGAACTAGTTACTGACATTCCGTTTTTGCTCAACGGAATGAACATCTCTGAATGCAGCAGATATGTGTACTTGGGTCGAGAACTCAACATGAGGAATGACTTAGCACCAGAACTGCGCAGGAGGAAGAGAAGAGTGTGGAACACCTTCAAGAATATCGAAGAAATGATTAAGAGGATGAAGAACCTCTGGCTTGGGCACATCTTTTCAACTCTACAGTTCTTTCTGCACTAACATACGCCTCAGAGACCTAGGCCCTATGAAAACAGGATGAGAACACTGTTCAGGTATCCAAAAGAGGAATCAAAAGAACTATGCTTGGAGTATCACGTTTCACTCAAGTTGAGAGAAGGAATCCAGAGTTCTGACCTCCGTCAATGGTCAAGAATCAGAGAGGCTGTGTTGTTTGCCAAGGCGTCAAAAATCAGATGGGCCGGACACGTAATTTGATTCAGAGACGACTGCTGGACTAGAGATGTTACTGACCAGATTCCACGGGACGTCAAAAGACCATGTGGCCACTCACCTACAAGATGGTCAGACTTCTTAGTCAAAACCCTGAACGAATGGTTTGAGGCTCTTCGTGTTCCTGGAGCGAGCAGATACCATTGGAACAACTGGAGACGTTACTGTTGCTCATTTGAGCAAATCGAAGATCAACGGGATGACAATTGATAACAAGTGATGAACATCTTGCACTAATCTGGTATATTTATTGTAATTGAGCCAATGTTACATATTATTGCTAGTTAGGATCCGTAGTTTAAATATTAGAAGTCACTCTGATGCTGTTCATTCTGTGAATTGGGAACATTAAATAATGACCTATAACCATCATCATAGTTTTCTATAGAACAGTTTGCCTGTTCTAAAAATCCATGTTCCACCTATTCATCACTGCCACCCCCAGTTTTTGGCAAACACTGACCATTTTACTGTCTTTAGATTTGCTTTTCCTAGAATGTCATATAATTGGAATCATACAGCATCTAACCTTTCCATATTGGCTTTTTATCCCTATTTAATAATATGCATTTAAGGTTCATTTCATGTCTGGTGACTCATTTCCTTTTAGCATTGAATAGTATTGCATTGTCTGGATATAATACAGTTACTTTATCCATTTACCTACCAAAAGAGATCTTGGTTGTTTCCAAGTTCGAGCAATTATGAATAAAGCTTCTATAAACATCCATGTGCAAGTTTTTGTGTGGACATGTTTTCAGTGCATTTGGATGAACACCAAGGTTCTTGACTGCTAGGTGAATGGGTGTGACTAGTTACATAAGACCTGTCCTCAAAAGTAACTTTATTATTTTGCATTCCTACTGGTAAGAAATGGGAGTTTTGTTGCTCTACTAAACACACATGTTTGCTGTTGTCAAAGTTTAGATTTTGAGTCTTTCTAGTATGTATATAGTGGTATCTCGTTGTTGCGCTAACTTTGAATTTTCTATGACATATGAGCTGATTACTTTTACATGCTTATATTCCATTTATGTAGCATATTTAATGGGTGTTTTTAAGGTCTTTGCAACATTTTTTTCATTGCCGCATTTTGTTTTTATTTTATTTATTTTTAATTTTTTATTAGAGAATTACTGTGATGTACAGTTACAAACTTATGAACTTTTGTGTTTGCATTTCACTCATACAGTGATCCTTTACCCATCCCTCCACCAGTGCCCATTCACCTCCACCAATGATCCCAGTATCCTTCTCACCACCCCCACCCCATCCCCCACCACCCCACCTTGCCTCTGTAGCAGGGCATTTCCTTTTGTTCTCTCTACTTTTGGGTATTGTAATTTGCAATAGAGGTATTGAGTGGCCTTCATGTTCAGTCTATAGTCTACTTTTAGTTCGCATCTTCCAACCCAAAAGGGTCCTCCCAACATCGTCTACTTGGTGTTCCCTTCACTATCAGAGCTGCCTTTTCCCCCAGCGTGTGCGGCCAGTTTCCAAGCTGTGGGCAGATCTTATAGGAGGCATTTTTAACCTCCTTTCAGCACTTCATCTTTCTCCACAGTGACCATTTGCCTCCCCCATTGTTGTTGTGTTCACTTCCCTTACCCATCCATCCCCATCACCCGCACACTATTAGTGGCAAGTTTCCTTCTGAAGAGCAGTTCTCCTGCTCTTCATTTTTTTGCCTTTGGACATTTGTTATTTCCCAGCTACACGTCTGTTAAATATTTAAAACCATGTATGGTTTTTCCCTGCATCTCTTTTTTCTTTTTTTCATCATCTTCTTTTCCTTGCAGCCCGTCTGTCTCTGTTTATCTCTTCAATGCTCTGGTCTCACACATGTAAGGATATGCCCTATTTCTAAGCCACCTCCTTGGCCCTTGTTCATTTTATTGTTGAGTTTTAAAAATTCTTCAATACAGGTGCCCAAGAACAGATGATGACTGGATAAAGAATCTACGGTGCATATACACAATGGAATACTATTCAGTCATAAGAAAAGATAAAGTCTCATAATTTACTGCTAAGTCGATAGATCTTGAGAGTGTCATATTGAGTGAGGCCATTGGAGGGAGAGGAACCGACTCAAAATGATCTCTCTCTCTCTCTCTCTCTCTCTGCTAAAAGCATGATATATGTGGGATGTATTTCTTTATATATGAGATAAAAAGAAACTTTGTAGGGGAATATCAAATGCCCAGGGGCAATAGAAATGAAGAACAGGAGAACTGGTCTTTAATAGGAACCATGCCACTGTAGGGCTGGAGGGAATAAGTTGAGATGGAAACACGAGGACAATGGTGGAGGGTAGAAATGCCTGCCATAGAGGTGAGACTAGTGGGATATTGGTGGAGGGTGAGGGACACTGGTGAAGGGTTGGTGTTGGAACATTGTACACCTGAAAGTAAATTATGGGTATCTTTGTAACTTTGTAGCTAATGATGATTCAATTAAAAAACTCAAGATTATAAAAAGAACTTTTAAAAAAGGCTAACTAGACACTGAATAGCAAATCCTTTGCAGTTATATCTTGTCTTCTCATTTTCCTGACAACTTTCTGACAGGAAATGCAAAATTTTCAATATTACCAAGTCACAAGTTTAAAATAGTTTTCATTGTTTTTGCTTTTGGGCCAGACCCAGTAGTGTTCAGAGGTTACCTCTGGTTCTACATTCAAAATCACCCCTGGCAGTGCTTGAGGGATGATATGGGGTGTCAGGATTTGAACCCTGGTAGGTTGAATGCAAGGAAACATAATTGCTATACTGTAATTTCAGCCCCCACAGTTTTAAATTTTAATGAAGTCTTATTTATCATTTACTTCATGTATGTTACATCAGTGTTATATTGAAAAAGAAGACAATGCCATATCTGAGCTTATTTAGATTTGGTACAGTGGCATCACCTAGGGTTTATAGTTTTATAGTTTGTATTAGGTTTGTGATCACTTTGAATGAATCTTTATGAAGTTCATAAATCTGTTCTGCATTCAATTTTGTACACATTTGTTTCAGTACCATTTTTGGAAAGTCACACCTGAAGTACTTTGGATCATCTTCTATGATAGTGCTCAGGGGTTGGTTCTATTACTGCTGGGGATACTTTGTGGTTCTGGGAATCATACTAAGGGGCCTCATGAAAACATGTGCTACAACTCTTTGAGACATCTCCCTGGCCCATCAGCACCATTTTTAAAGACAATATTTTCTCATTGTTTTTCTTCGTTTATGTTTATGTGGGTTTATTTCCCTATTATGCTTGATGTCTATTCTGTCTCTGTATCATACTCTGTTGGTTGGCTCTCATACAAAATTTTTATATTCACAAGTGTTATTTGTCTGACTTTATTCTTCAGTATCCCATTAACTAGTCTGGGTCTTTTGACTTTCATTATAAATGTTAGAATCAGATTTTAGGTTTTAGGTATCCATAAAATAACTTCTTGGGAATTTGATTCTTTGTGTTTTTTAAATTTGCCTTGGTTACTAATAATGTGAATTATCCATTATTTGTTTATTTATTTACTTACTGAATCACCTGTCACCATAAGATACAGTTACAAAGCTTTCATGATTGAGTTTCAGTCATACAAAGTTCCAATACCTATCCCTCCACATGTTACATTTCCCACCACCAATATCCCCTGTATCCCTCCTGCCATTCCCTCCTTCCCTCCCCTCTCCAACCTGCCTCTGAGGCAGGCAGGCACTTTTCTTCTCTTCTCTCACTCTCCCTCTCCCTCTCCCTCTCCCTCCCTCTCTCTTTCTCTCTCTCTCTCTCTTTCTCTCTCTCTCTCTCTCTCTCTCTCCCCCCCCCCCACTTCGAGCATTATTGCTTGCAATACAAATACTGAGAGGCCATCGTGTTGAGGTGTTTGCTCACTTTCAGCACACATCTCCAATCTGGAGAGATCCCTTCCATCCATTATTGTCATAATGGTCCCTAATCTGTCCCAACTACCCTCTCCCCCAGCCCTTAAGGCAGGATTCCAACCATGGACCATTCATCCTGACCCTTGTTTCTACTGTCCTTGGGCGTTAACCTCTTACTGTGTTTTGTTTCTCTTTGTTTTTTAATCCCACAAATGAGTGCAGACATTCTGTGTCTGTGACTTATTTCACTTAGCATGATACTCTCCATTTCTATCCATTTATAAGTGAATTGCAGCACTGTTCACAATAACCAGAATCTAAAAGCCACCTGAGTTCTTTAGAATAGACAACTGGCTATATATTCTTCTCTTCTCTCCCTCTCCCTCTATGGTACATCTATGGGTAATCAATATTACCCATAGATGTACCATAGTTAAGTAACTATGGTACATCTATGGTTAATATTGTCTGTTATGGAGGCAGGGGAGGGTGGGAAAGGGGGGGTATACCAGGGATATTGGTGGTGGGGAATGTGCACTGGTGGAGGAATGGGTGTTTGATCATTGTGTGATTGTAACCCAAACATGAAAGTTTGTAACAATCTCACAGTGATTCAATAAAATTAAAAAGTAAAAAATAGGGCTGGAGTGATAGCACAGGGGGTAGGGCGTTTGCCTTGCACGTGGCCAACCCGAGTTCAATTCGCGGCATCCCATATGGTCCCCCGAGCACTGCCAGGAGTGATTCCTGAGTGTAAAGCCAGGAGTAACCCCTGAGCATCACCGGGTGTGACCCAAAAAAGAATAAATAAATAAATAAATGAATAAAATAAATAAAAATGAAATCATGGTACATCTACACAATAGAATACTATACAGCTATTAGGAAAAACAAGGAAGTCATGTTTGTTTTCAGCCACACCAGCAGTGCTAAGGGCTTATTCCTGGCTCTGTACTCAGGGATGACTCTTATCAGGATTTGGAGGACCATATGGGGTGCTAGGAATTGAACCTCAGCCACGTGTAAGACAAGTACCCTACCCACACAACTGATGCTCCACCCTCAAGCATAATTTTTTGGTTGCCTTTTCTATTTCCTTTGGTGAAATGTGCTAAAATATTTGGCTTATTTTCAATTGAATAATTAATTTTCTTTCATTCTTTTGATTATTTATTTGTTTTGCGGTCACTCCTGGCAGTGCTCAGGACTTACTTCTGGCTCTGTGCTCCAGGATCACTCCTGTTGGGGATTTTTGTTGATTTCAAATTTATATATTGAAATCTTTTCTTATCCTGCAAAAACTTTTGCTGAGATTTCTTTTTTTTTTAATTTTATTGAATCACCGTGAGATAATTACAAGCTTTCATGTTTGGGTTACAATCTCACAATGACCAAACACCCTTCCCTCCACCAGTGCACATTCCCCACCACCAATATCCCGGGTATACCACCCCTTTTCCACTCTCCCCCTGCCTCTACGGCAGACAATATTCCCCATATTCTCTCTCTACTTTTGGGCATTATAGCTTGCAACACAGACGATGAGAGGTCATCACGTTTGGTCCACTATCTACTTTAGGCATGCATCTCCCATCCCAACTGGTTTCTCCAGCCACCATTTTCTTAGTGATCCCTTCTCTATTCCATCTGCCTTCTCCCCTCCACTTATGAAGCAGTCTTCCAGCTATGGGGCAATACCCCTGGCCCTTGTATCTACTGTCCTTGGGTGTCAGCCTCATGAGATGCTACCCTACACTCCACAAATGAGTGCAGTCTTGCTGAGATTTTTATTTGTCATTTAGCAAGATAGTGGAATCAGAGTTCTCTACTATTATACCACCACAGAGCATCAGTTTTGACTCATCCCCAGGGATAAGAAGAATTTTTTGAGAGTGTGGAGAAGCAGAAAAGTTTCAACATACTTAGTCCAAAAAATTCAGGAAGGAAAATATACATATTAATGAGAAAAAGTTTCACTTTATCTGTATCATTTCTTCTTTAGGCAGCATGGCAAGGTACTAAGAATGATTTTTCACAGTTTGTGATTTACCTCATAAACAAAACTGAACATGTGAGTATTAGGCTTTTTAGAGCTACATAAGAAACTGTCAAGAATTCACCCAGATTACTTAGGTAATCTGGAAAATTGTGGCTGCTAAGAGAGGCTAGGAAATTAGTATTCAGTGCTCTGTGGTTCACTATAGCATTAGGTATGGTTTTATGATTTTTTTCTACCATGGTACATTTCCCAGCACCAATGTCTCCACAATTCTTTTTTTTTTTTTAAATTTTATTGAATCACCATGTGGAGGGTTACATAGTTCTCAGGATTATGTCAGTTATACAATACTCAAACACCCTTCCCTTCACCAGTGCCCATCTTCCATCACCAACCCCCCCAGTATACCTGCTGCCCCCTCCCACCTCCCCAGTCCCCACCCTTGTAAGTGATAAGTTTCACTTCGTTTACGCCTTATCTCAATTACATTCCATGTTTCAACACACAACTCACTACCGTTGTTGGGGTTTCCCCCAAAAAAGAAAAAGACAGTCCTATTGCCAAGGAGGCATTTGATAGTTCTCCACTGCTAAGAATATAGAGATATTAAGTCCCGCTGTTTGTTACATAACTTTTCTTTTTCCCCCTTGCCCCATGCCACCGAGTTCACGCCTGTTTAGTAATCGCCACGCTGCCTGACAAGGGAAAAAAAACCGAATAGGATGGTTATTTCCCGTCATCAGCAGGCGTGGGGCTCTGGCTTAGTTGATAGACTAGTAGAGTGTCTGTAAGCAGTTTCTGGAACCGAAGGTCTTGCGCTGGTATCGGCTCCGGCTGGAGATTCCACCAGCGTCCCACTGTTCCATGTACATAATTTTTCCCCTTATATCCCATTCCCATGCCACCAGGTCTGTTTGCTTAATGGACATCACACTATAGTTGACGCCACGCCGCGTTTCTTCCCGAGAAAGAAGAAAATTTCTTCTCAGCCGGCGTGGGGATATAGCTTAGTTCAGTCTAGAGAGATGGCTACCACTTTGATTGCCTTCAATATTTCAGCAACAGACTTACTATTCTTGTTAGGATCTCCCACAAAAGTCCGACCCATTAAAAAGGAACCATAACATATTGCTGATGCTAAGATGACATTAGGCCGCGCGGTTTTGGGTTTCTGTATGAAGTCCAGGGAAAGTACAACCAGAAATAACATCACTACAAACTTTTACCCTTTTATGGTGCTCATAAGATGGAGAAACCTAGAGAGAGGCTTGGCGTCTCCATTTTGCGCTCAGAAAGCCGCGGACCCTGCGCTGTGCTCGGGAGGAAGGAGTTGAGAGAGAGAGGTTAAAAGAATTGGGGGATGCCCGGTTCCCACTGTTTCAGCCCTCCATGGGGTCTCCGCTCCCGTGCCGGAATTAGTTCAGTGGGCTGCTTGGAGTCCAAGGGCGCTTCCTTGGGCTCTTCCATCATGCTTGCTCCGCAGCAGGGTCCAAAGGGCTCTCCACAATTCTTGTTCAGAGTGATTATTTCCAAGTATTATTGTCATAGTAGACCCCAGTATTTTGGGTGCCATAATTTTGTACATTTATTGCTACCTCTCCTCCTGACTCACAGAGAAGACTCTCATATATGGCAAGCAAAATCCTTGCAGGCTGATAGGTGAAGAATCAAAAAATAACTTGACTATTAGATTGGGAAAATCTAAACTGTAGCACCTCAGGAAAACAATTAGGAAATTCAAAGAACTAGGCTGGCTTTGTGGGATTGAGAGAAGGCATATAATCTTAAAAATTCCTCTCTAGAAAGTAAAAGCGAATGGGGTTGGAGCGATAGCACAGCGGGTAGGGCGTTTGCCTCGCACGCGGCCGACCCGGGTTCGATCCCCGTCATCCCATATGGTCCCCCAGCACCGCCAGGAGTAATACCTGAGTGCAAAGCCAGGAGTAACCCCTGAGCATCGCTGGGTGTGACCCAAAAAGCAAAAAAAAAAAGAAAGTAAAAGGGAATGTGCCTTTCACAGAGGCAGATCTGGGGATCTGGGGGGAGTGAGGGAGCATGTGGGAGGGATACTGGGAACATTGATGGTGGAGGATGGGCACTGGTGGAGGGATGGACACTCGATCATTGTACCTATGTTCTCTCCAAGAGGGACAGAGGAATCAAACCCAGGCAGGCCATATGCAAGACAAACGCCCTACCTGCTGTGCTAGCAAGTACAGATGTATCAGTAATAATTATTAGTGATTTCTATTATATATTTGTATGACTGAAACGTCAGCATGAAAATTTGTAAGTCTGTAACTGTACCCCATGGTGATTCATTAAAAATAAAAAATAAAATAAATAAAATCAACTTCACTGCAAAAAAAATGAATTCCTCTCTAGGGTGGAACAAGAAGTATGAATTGAGTACAGTTATAGTAAAATTCTGTGAAAAACCTGGAGTCAGTGAGCAAACTGATTCAGTCTCCTTTTCACTTGTAGGTCTCTTCAGACATTCTATTTCTTCATAATTCAGTCTTGGTAGATTTAATGCTTCAAAGAATGTAATTTGTTTCTTCCAATTAAGAAAATGTTTTATTGAAGTTCAGTGAAATATAAATGTACACAAACAATGAAATTAAGACAGTAAAGCAAAAAGTTCAAAAAAAGCTATCAGTCATAAAAAAATAGAAAGAAACTATAAAGCTGAAGAACATAAGACATGAACTGGAAAACGCAACAGAGAGCTTCCAGAGTAGAATGAGCATAAGAAAGAATCTGTGAATACAAGGCATTTGAAATCATCTAGTAGCATATTCTGATGTCACGAAAATACGGTAATATCACAAGATACCTTCTTCATGAACACTTAGAAAATAACAAACTTGATAACATAGAAGAAAGGAATGCATTCCTAGAAACATGCACTTCACCGATGATATGAATTATGAAGAAATAGAAAATCTGAAGAGATCTACGATTGGAAAGGAAGTTGGGTCAGAAGCCAAAATCTTTCTTACAATAAAAAAAACTCAGGTACAGATATAGCACTGTAGCACTATCACTGTAGCACTGTCGTCCCATTGTTCATCGATTTGCTCGAGCGGGCACTAGTCATAACGTCTCCATTGTGAGACTTGTTGTTACTGTTATTGACATATTGAACATACCACGGGTAGCTTGCCAGGTTCTGCTGTACGGGTGGGATACTCTCGGTAGCTTGCCGGGCTCTCCAAGAGGAACAAAGGAATGAAATCTGGATTGGCCGCATGCAAGGCAAACGCTCTACCCACTCTTTTAACAGATATAGATGTCATGCTGTTGCTCATCAATTTGCCTGAGTGAGCACCAGTAACGTCTCCATTGTGAGACTTGTTACTGTTTTTGGCATATATACCGAATACGCCACGGGTAGTTTGCCAGGCTCTGCCGTGTGGTTAAGATACTCTCGGTAGCTTGCCAGGCTCTCCGAGAGAGGCAGAGGAGGTGATACAGATGTATTGGTAATAATTATCAGTGATTTCTATTAAATACTTGAAGAAAAATTAATGGTAATCTTCATATTACCATAAAAAATGATGAAGAGAAACTACTTTCAAACTCACTTTTAAGGGAAGCATGTACACAAAGATACAAATCTGTAGATCAATATAGTGTATTGATCTACATGTACATGAAATATACATATATAATATATATGTAAATACATGTAAAATAGCTTCAATAAAATATTAGCGAAATTCAACATTACATTAAGAGTCTGATAGTCTATGAAATAGAATTTATCTTCAGGTTGCAATTACTCAATTTACATTTCAATAAATGTGAAATAGTACATTGATAGAGTAAAGAATATCCTACATCTGTTCAATAGATGTAGAAAATTTATTAGATATTCATCTTTTAATAGTAATTCTCAATAAACTAGGTATAAAAAGAGCATGTTTTGAGGTGATAAGGACTATATAGGAGAACCATACAACAAACATTATGATCAACAGCGAAAAGTCAAAAACATATATATATATATAATATAATTGTCAATTATACCCCCGTAAAGTTGTAGTTGAGGAATTTTACCTTTTCAGAAATATGGTCATACCAGTTTTCTTTTGGTTAATCATCACATGATATATCTTTTTCCTTCACTTAACTTCCGCCTATGCATTTTAATTTGTTTGTTTATTCTAGATCTTTGGGCCACACTGGTCTTTGCTCAGGGCTTACTCTGGGATTATAAGGCAAGTGCCTAAACCTGTGTACTATCTGTCTGGTCCTCTAGCCTACTCTTTAAATATATATATGTGATACATTACTTCTGAATAGAATCTGTTCAACTTCATTAATTAACTAGTAACCTAATTATTCACTTATTGGCTGAATTTAGGCACGTGACATACGTAATTTCAAGGAAGATTAGATAGATGTTTTAGTGAAACATAGAGCTTGCACACATCCACATCCACACATGCACACATCAGGTTTTTTCTGTAAAAAGGATGAATGAGAGTGAAGGTTAGTTGTTGGAATATAGCTCTAAATATGTTAGGCCTGACTTTGGTTCGTCCTTGCTCCCCTTGCCCAAGGAGCTTAGGTTTATCAGTCACACCCATCAAAGTGCTCCCGAGTCACTCCCATTCTTTTGTTTATCTGTAACCAATTCTACCAGTTTATCTGCTCTTCCCTTAATCAAACTCTGTTAATTGGTAAGGTCAGAACTTCCTAGGACACTGAATATTATAACATTGCCTTTCTCTCCTCTTTATGCCTTTTGAATAATTTACTTTAAAGCTATGTCTTTTTTGTATAGACACAAGAAGACAATATTATGTTCTTATAACTTAAGACTTAATTGGCCTCGATATTCCCTTCTGGGCATCTGCTTTCTCCACTTAAGCCTCAGTTGCCCTCAGTTCCTAGCACCCCAAAGTAGGGTCCCCGACGTGGGACGGGAAGGATCCAGGGCAAGCGGTGAGTTATGTGCTACCCTGGCATCGAGATGGGCCTGGCCAAGGTGCCTAATTCTTAACTATAAGTTAAGAGCTTGATCATAGACAAATGCTGTCATGATCCAATAGTAATTATGAGACTGGGACCCTGCCAGGGATGGGAAAGACTGATCTGGCCTGAGCACTGTAGTCTGAGATTGAGATGGCCCCAGGAGAGCAATTCTATAAGCTTTAATGCATCTCTTATTGTGTCCATACAAAATGATTAATATTATGAATTCTTATATGTTTGCTGGCTGAGGAGAAGAGAAACACATTCATGGGACTCTGCCCTTGGGTGGGTCTTCCTGCTGAAAGAGAGATTCTGTCCTAGTGAAGGCATTCCCCTAAGAGATAGAACTATACCCCCTATGGATTGTAACCACACCTTTAGATAAGCCCCAGGCTGCTGGGGGACGGGGAGATTTAAGGTAGCTGTATGAGGGGGCAGAGGGAGAGTTCCAGAGGAGAGTGTATAGAGGGAAGATTGGAATAAACTGCAAGTGAGACCAATCATCTTGGCTCCGTTCCTTCCTTCGCCTGCCACATCTTCGCCATCAACCTCCCCGGGGTGGGGAAGCGGCTGGAGGCTACCGAACTCGGGTGGCGGGAGAGACAGCTGCTGCCCTAGGCCCTGTGCCTGGCTCGGTGCGGTGAGGCGTCCCTTTCCTCGCCCGCGCCCTTTTCTTTTATTTTTATACAGTTAGTAACACAAGAACCTAGCTGTAATATATGAAGAGAAGGATGTTTGCAAGCAAATCTGGACTGAGAAGAAATGTGTAAGCTGTAGCTAGAACTGGAGAAGTCCAGCCCATTTTTAATTGTTGAATCCTGGTAAGGAAGAGAACACAGGCTGTATGTAGATCTGTCTTTGCTATGTAGATCTCTCCTTTTGCTATGTAGATCTCTGCCTTTGCTGCTCTCACTCTGAGTTCTAATGTAACCTTTGTACTTAAGATAGCTAATTAATGATGAATTGCAAATTAAAATTTTTGGTTTTTATTGAAGCCTTATAGTTTTTATTGAGACTTAACTTAGAAAGATGTATAAGGAGAAAAAGAGAGGAAATTTGTTCAAGAGAGAACATAGGCAGCAAGGAAATACAGACACAAGGAAGTGAGATGTTCTTCAAGGAAGCACCCAGGCTTGAAGAGCAAGCCAGAAATATTTAGTTTATCACACTTAATGTATCACTGGTATTTATACCTCTTTACCTATACCCCATGCTTCTTAAACTGTGGGTTCCTAAGCTGAGGGGTCAGAAAAATATGGCAACAGTGAAAGGTTTCTGAACTTGCTAGGATCAAGAATTGACTTCTAATAGCCATGTAACTGAAGCTGAGGTAGTTTTTGGCAAAACTTACCCTGTTGTAGTTCTCTGGCAAAAAAGGGCTGCTAGTGAAAAGCTCACGAAGCCCTGACTGTGAAGTAAGGACATACATAACATATATACCCACTCTTTCTTTTTTGGAAAAGTTAATCAATTTAATCATTTTCTGTAAATTTTTAGTGTGGCTTAACTTTGTCATTCTTGTTCAAGATATTTAGCACATGTTGAAAATAAAAACGTCATTCTTTTTTTTTAATTTGTTTTTTAAACTTCATTGAATCACCGTGAGATACAGTTACAAGCTTTCATGTTTGAGTTACATCCATACAATGATCAAACACACATTCCTCACCAGTGCACATTCCCTACCACTAATCTCCCCAGTATAACCCCCTCTTTCCCACCCTCCTCCTGTCTCCATGGCAGACAGTTTCCCCCATATTCTCTTTCTACCTTTGGGCATTATGATTTGCATTACAGATACTGAGAGGTTATCATGTTTGGTCTTTTATCTACTTTCAGCACACATATCCCAACCGAACTGATCCCTCCAGCCATCCAGCCATCATTTTCTTAGTGATCCCTTCTCTATTCTAGGTGCCTATTCCTCCTGCCTCCCCCCGACCCCCTGGCTCATAAGGCAGGCTTTCAACTATGGAGCAATCCTCCTGATCCTTGTGTCTACTGTCCTTGGGTGTCAGTCTCATGTTTTGCTAATTTTACACTCCACAAATAAGTGCAGTCCTTCTGTGTCTGTCCCTCTCTGACTCAAAAAGACATTATTCTTAGGAAAATATAGAGTGATTATTTTGTCTTTATTTAAAATAATGAGCTTATTTTATCAGGGGCAGATTAATATTTCCGATTTAAGAGCAATCATTTGTTAGCAACTATATATAGACTATTTCTGTTTTAAAATTGTAGTTTCTTCAAAACAAGGTGAGGAACTGGAGAATCAGTCATCTTAAGTGTGCCTCCCTGAGGCTTACATCTATTTCCAAACTTCTGGACACAAACTTTCGTTCCAGGTGAACGTAAAATGAGGATCTGTGGGTATAGCAGCCTGGCGGTTACATGTTGCCACTCTTGGAAGTAATTAGGTCCCATGTGGTATTTTGTTGGTGGCATTCCTCCATTTCTGACAAAAATAAACTATTTACTATATACTTAACCCCCCGATATAAATGTTCCATTCATATAATATGCTGTTATCCAAATGCATGTTTGTTATATTTAAATAGGGAATATATGTTACTGTCAAATGAGTTCAATTGGTTGAAATAAAAAGCAGCAAATCTAGAAATTGTGTATCAGCATTTATGAGTTTATTTCTTCTGCTTAGCTAAAGATTTCTAGCATCGAAACACAAAATTATATTCAGAGGTAAAGCATACAGTTGGAACATATAACATCACAAAATTTTCAATATTGTTCTCATTTTTTCTTTATTCTCCCCTGTTTTGATTGTCATGTTGATTGAGTAATGCCTGAAAATCTCAACAAATTCAAAAATAAATCTAAAGTACATTAATGTTTGAAAACAATAAAACATTGTGTTATTCATTTGTACATTTTAAACTAAATGTGTTTTTTAAATTTGTGGCTATTTTTGAAAAATGTTATGTTACATTTCTAGAAAATTTTACATATATAATTACTTCCTAAGACGCATTCACATATGTTGAACTGTATGAATATGGATATTAAAATAAAAATATTTGGCTAAAAATAACACATATTTATATGTTGAGTCAGAGCTATCTGCTAGACACAAATTTATAAAGATGAATTATGTGCATAAATTTAGAGGGGGAAAAAATCACAATAAAATGGAAATAAATAAAGCCAAAGCACTCATTTCCCAGACTAACAGATTATTACCCATATCAGCATGTATAAACAAATTCTTGTTTCCATTTCAAATGACATTATTTAAAAAATCTATTCATTCATAGAGTGAGAAATACAAAATTAAGATACACCATGTAAATCTAAATTGAGCATGCTGCTCTACTCTACTAGAACAAAGATGTAAAATGTTCAAGGGATGTAAAATGATTATTTAAAGGTGAGTGTGATGTTTAAATTTCATAAGCAGAATCAAGAGATAAACAAAAGATAAGTGGTTGACAGAGAACCCTTTAAGCTATGTCCTCTGCTCACTAATCTTATTTTGAGTTAATAAAATTCAGACAGAAGCAGACATTTTTAATTTAGGACACAAAAACAAATCAAATGACACAAAACAAATGTCACATAAAGCAATTGTTGAATGCCATAAGAAAGCAAAAAGTTTGTGGGCTTCAGAAATGCCTCTGACTTAAACACAAGAGAATATACAAAAGGGAAATCAAGGAGCAAATAATCGGAGGAAATTATTTAAAAAGAAAGGAAGTCTCATAAATAAGTGACATCCTGAAATAATTTTCATTTTGAAAACATTTAATATTTCTCTAATAGAACAAGAAGTCCGTAACGACTGCTTCAAAGTTGCTATTTTTCATTAGACAATGTTGGGTGGCAGAATTTCACTATTCAGTCAAAAATTCTATACAGTTGAAATGAAGTAAGGATTATGAAATATCTGCTTTTGGAAAATGCCAAAATCAAGAATGTCTAGACATATCTTGAAAAAGCACACAGTTTTCTGTAATTTTGCATATGTACAGCAGAGGGCACTAATCTAATTAAAGTTGGACCAGAGGGGAGTAATTATCTGATCCTAGGATCCTCTGGAAGTAGTAAACTAGATAGTCTTTCATATCTTCATCAATGAATAGTTTCCTCCTATCTAAATAGGGAAATTCTTTTCATGAGATTTACTTAATTTTTATAGCTAAAGGGCCATAATAATAGAAAGTTAATGTTGATTATTCCCTAAGAAATCAACAACACAAGGAGTGATCTTAGAACGTCATAAACCAGCTTCCTCAGAAGACCAATAACACTCTATCAACCTTCCTCTACCTTTTTCTTTGTACTCACATAGATACACTCACCTGACTATGTTTTCTCCCCAAATCCCATCCCAGATAGCTAAAAGTGGAAAAACTTTTGGCTATGTTAGCAGCTTTTTATGATACAATTGAAGCATTATCTGTTCATAATGTTCTCCACAAGGTGATGGAAACTTTTAGACAAGTAGAAAACCAACAATGAGCTGTTATGAATAAATGAGAAAGTCAACCAAAATCATATTAAAAATCATGTTGTTTCATCAAAAACTGATCAAAAAGATTGTCAGTGTTTTTTTTTAATCTTTCATTTCTATGTAAAGTTAATAAAATAACTGCTATCTTTAGCAAAATAGAATAACTGTTATCTTTAGCAAATCATTAAGTATGCTTCCTAGAGAAAATCACCATTTGATTTATTAACTGATTAATTGATATAGTGGTTTTTGGGTGGTTTGGGCTATATCTGGTAGTACTTAGGGCTTACTCCTGACTCTGCTCAGGTATTACTCTTGGTGATGGTCAGACCATTTATATTGTGCCAGCATCAAATTGGATAAACATCTTGCAAGGCACATCTATCTTTCTCTGGCCCACATATGTGTGTATGTGTATGTGTGTATGTGTGTGTGTATATATATATGTACATGTATATATGTGTGTGTGTATTTTTGGAATCTTCTGGAATCTGCTTTCCAGAAGCTGGAAGTCTAGATTCAGGCACCAGACATGTAATGTATAAATTAAATAACGTGGTATATCCTGTGTGAACATAAAAAGGGTATGTTTCTGAAAGACTCTAGTCTTAAGAAATGAATGAGAAGCTGAGACAATGACATTTAAATTGAATTTTGAAGAATATTTAGGCATTTATAAGCTAATGAAATGGTAAAACATTTTTTCAGAATATAAGAGCTGCACATGACAGGCTTGGAAGCATGAAAAGCTAATCACATAACAAATACATCTTTAGCATTTGAGAGACTATCTGTCTGAAAGCACTATTCTGTATTTCTAAAAGTTATACTCCATTAAAGTAATTCACAACCGATATTTGATTAATTTAAGAGGGGAGTTAACTTTGAATTTTAGCCAACCAGTTTGTTAAATCACAGAAATTCTTTAATTGTTGATATATAATAGTAAGGAGAGGAGACATTTTCAGTGCTTGCTTTCCACTATAAATTTTTCTATTTCCAGAAGCTGGTAGGTGTCAGGAATTTGTACTTGTTTATGAAAGGTTGTTGTTCTCATTCTAGAAATTACTGTATACCAGCTCTTGACTGGTGTTGTGGTAAGATGGACACTGCTAAACATTTGATTCATACCCAGAAATTATGTGAAAAGTATAAATTTTCATTTCTTTGTGGTTCTGAAAACTGTAATGTTTATGGTTATATGAAATAAGTTATATGAAATTGGTTGTAAGTTATACAAAATAAGTGTCATAAATAAGTGTTCTAGAGGATGCAGATGAATATTATTTTGAGGTCAAAGCTCACTACTGAGCAATCTACATAGTTATGACCTGTGCATTTTGAAGTCTTATGAAAAGAATTGAGACTTGAAAATTAATTCATTGCCTTCAAAATACAAAAAGGAAAGGACAAAATTTTAAAAATCAATATGCCTCTGTGTCTATAAAGTTATTATTTAGCACCATCTCAATTCTTTTCTAGACATATAAAATGTATTTAATGTGGGATATGGATGTATTTTTTTGTGTGGTATAACTTCAAATAAGATCTCCAAAAATAAAAATTCAGAGCCTTCAGGCTCTTCAGATATCCCTGTTCACCCTGGGCACAGTATCCACATGACTTTTATAATTGTGTCCAGGGACCCTCTGCGCCTAAAGACTTTGATTCCAAAGATGTAACACATTCAGGCATCCAGCGCAGCACCCGAGAGCGATGCACTGGGACACCAAACTGGGCTACAACTCCGTGCTGCTGGGGGTGGATTTTTTTTTTCCTCCCCACCCTGTCTTCCTGCATGGAAAGCGGCGGGCTGGCGGCACCATGTGGCAGGCGCCATCTTCTGTGACTCCAGACCCACAGGTATTCGGATTTTACTTTGGGGGCTCCCAGGAACTCATGGGAAGGGGGCGTAACCGGCATGCCCTCGGCCCAGATAAACCCGGAGCCGCTGAGTGCGAATCGGACCCTTTGTGCCTAAAGACTTTGAATTCAGAGACTTCTTACAGCAATGCACTGGGACTGTGAGCTGGGCTATGTAATTTCTGGCAGAATTCTCCCTGGACTTTATACAGAAATCCAAAACTTAACATTTATAATTGTCAGCAATGTGAATCGGTTCCATTTGAACAGGTCTGACTTGGGGGGGAAACTCCAAATAATAACAGTAAGTTTTTGTTGAAAATATTGAAGGTTTTTAATGTAGCAGCCACCTCTGGACTGTGAACTAAGCAAAAGCCCCACGCTGGCCGACATGGCGTGGCGTACACCATACTATGAGGCGCAGGAAGGGGGATAAGGGGGAAAAAGAAAAAAAAAAAGGGAAAAGGAAAAAGAAAAAAAAAAGAGAGAGAGAGTTATGTCAACTATAGTGAGTTTTGTGTTGAATTATGGAATGTAATCAAGGTAAAGAAAAAATGAAGTGAAATTCATTAGTTATACAGTAGGGGGTAGGGGGTGGGGGCGGGGGGTATACTGGGGTTTCTGGTGGTGGAATATGGGCACTGGTGAAGGGATGGGTGTTTGAATATTGTATAACTGACATATAAACCTGAGAACTTTGTAACTTTCCACATGGTGATTTAATAAAAATTAAAAAAAAATAGAGAAAAATTTTTTAAAAATTAAAAAAAAAATTGTGTCCAAAAACAGTAACAATAAGTCTCTCAATGAGAGACGTTACTGGTGCCCGCTCGAACAAGTCGATAAGCAATGGGATGACAGTGACAGTGACAGTGATAGTACTTTTCTCAGAATCTTTGATTATATGAAAACTACTGCACCTTTTTGTAAGCAGAAAGCAGGTGGATAGAGTGCAGAGAAATATAAGCCTCAAGCATGCTTCTAAACTCTTTCCATTCTTGTTATTGGGACATGGTTAACAGCAGCTCCAACCCCCAAATTGTTAGCCTTGGAGCCATGTCTATTACTTTATTCTTCTGGTTTGGATAGTTAGAGATCTAAATATGTAAATGAGATTATTTACATTTGTAGATAATTGTTTAAACTTTTGATAAGGGGATATATATCATGTTTCCTGCTTACAGTATGGTATTACCACCAGAAATTTCTTTTATGTTAGCTATGTAGCACTGTAGCACTAATGTCCCAATGTACACTGATTTGCTCGAGCGGGAGCCAGTAACATCTCCATTGTGAGACTTGTTGTTACTGTTTTTGGCATATCAAATACGCCAGGTAGATTGCCAGGCTATGTAAAACTTGAGATTCTTATTTGCACAGGAGCATCTTATAAATAATTGGTAATTTCTAAGATTGGCCCCTAAACTTTTTTTTTTTTTTGGTTACACCAGTGAGGTACAGGGGTTACTCCTGGCTTTGCACTCAGGAATTACTCCTGGAGGTGCTTGGGGAACCATATGGGATGCTGGGAATTGAACCAGGTCAGCTGTGTGCAAGGCAAATGTCCTACCCACTGTTCTATTGCTCCAGCCCCCTCCCCCCTAAGCTTCTTATAATACATAATACACCTGATTTATTTTAACCAAAAATTTAATTATATAAACTTATTTAAATCATATAAATTTAAAATATAACTTAAATGAGGGCAGAGAGTCTCTTACCCACACACCTAGCTGTCTTCCCCGGGACTTCTCGGAGGGGATGAGCTCCAGCTTCCCTCTTCGCCCCAAGCAAAGCTCCCGGAAGCCAAAGACCACCGGAACCTAGCCACAGCCATGCTCAGGGCCCCTTTCCACACGTTCGGATAAGCCTCACAAATGAAGGTACCGGCAGAGGAACCCAGGTGTGTATAATCCCATCAACGGCCAAAATCCAGAAACTTAAAAGCAAGCTCCCAGAAGTGATATCTTATAACCTATTTCTCCCTCTGGGAGAAACTAGCAAGCTATTGAGAGTTTCCTGCCCACATCGGACAGCCTCGCAAGCTTCCCATGGTGTATCCATATGCCAAAGCCAGTAACAAGCTGGATCTCATTCCCCTGACCCTGGAAGAGCCTCTAATGCGGCATCATTGGGAAGGCCGAGTAGAGAGAGGCTACTAAAATCTCAGGGATAGGATGAATGGAGAGGTTCCTGAGTCCACTCGAGAAATCAATGAACAATGGGACTTCGTGATTTGTGATTCATGTGATGAAAATATAATTTTTCCCCAAATAACTGAAGCAAAGACTGGAACATATACTTTTATACTAATGTTTATAGCAACATTATCCAATAGCCAAAATGTAAAAATACAAATGTCCGCATTCAGTTGACTAGACAGACAACGGCTAATATATACATATATATGTATATATGCATATACATATATATATAATGAACTATTTTTGTCCTTTTTTTAGAAAAAGGACAAAAATTTCTGATGCATAGCTCAACATGCATGAACTTTGAAGAAAATTATACAAAATAAGTTAGATACAAAGGATCATATTGTATGATATCAGAGTTCAAACAAATAACAGAGTTTCTGTTTGAAATGATGAAACCTTTTGGAAAAGCATAGAGATGGCTTGTAGCATTCAGAATTTACTTCATTACATAGATATCTATACCAAAAAGTGGTTAGAATTCTAATTATAACTCTAATTTTTTTAGGCAGGTGGAACAGATATGCCAGGGAAGGGAGTCCTATAAAATCCTTCTGTCCCCATAACAAGTAAATAAATAAATAAATCACCAAAACTCAGAAATAATCACAGAATTGCCTGCTACTCACGGTGGGAATGCACAGAAATGTGTATAAGAACAGCTCGAGGAGAATCTCCAAGGTGGGAGAAGAAGCAGAAGAATAGATAATGAGAGCAAGCCCAGAAGGTGAGAGGTGAAGCAGAAGCAGTGGAAGCATAAAGCATTTCCCTGAAATATACATATTTTTTAAGTGGTGGGAAAATCTACACCCCAGGCTTCTAAAACTTCCTGCTCATACCACCTGACGGGTAGGCTAAACCTGGGCCAAACAAGCTTGGGGGACCAGCATTAAAATACTATTCATCGACCCCACCCCAAAGGAAGCAGTCCCCTAGTGTTCTCAGCCAAGGGTTGAGCTTGGCTGGCAGTCAGCGGATGGCTCTAGTTGAACACACAAAAGACCCTCTTAATCTCGCTCTACCTGACTGAGTTCAGGCTTTCTTTCAGAGTGAGGAGGGAGAATTTTGTTGGAAGATTCAGAAAATCTTGTTCTACTGTGCAAGACTGCCCAAGTTTAAGGAAACTGACAACAAAGCCAATGAGGTGCCAAGAACTGCAAACACTGAGTGTAGCATTGTTCTACATGAAATTCTCTGTAGTGGTTCTAAGCAGCACTAACTCAGCACCTTAGGCTCTGTGTAAAATTAGTGTCTGTGAACTCTAGCTGGCCAACCAAGTCTACACAAAACCATAGAACATCCCTGGCCTTCCCAGAGCATCTTGTGAAAGAACTCCTTTACATTAATGTATGAACACAAAATCTCAAAAGGATCCCTAGGCACACGGAAGCTCTCTAACCTACCAAATGAACTTCAAGCAATAATGGTAAGGATGCTCAATGAATTGAGAAAGTCAATAAAGTGGCCTCCAACAAAGAAAAAGCATGAAATAGAATATGAGCAAACTGAAATTAGATGTTATTGAATTGAGGAACATATTAGGTGAAGTAAAAAACACAGTTGATGAACTGTACTGCAGAAAGACAGAAGCAGAAGAATGAATTAATGTTCCTTAAAATAAGGCACATGAAGTTATTAATAAAGCAGAGAAAAAAATAATGAAGAAAATACAAAGAATCTCTGGACATCTTCAAGAAGAGTAACCTTGAAATTACTAGTTCTAGAAGGGGAGGAAAAAGAGACTGAGAAGAAATATTGGTTGAAATTATAGCCAAGCCCCCGCCTTCTGCCGATATTTTAGGGCAGCAGCCACACGTGTGTGGTCTTTCTGTTGCTGCATGAGCACGATCCTGGAGGCCAACTGAACTACTTTGAACACGAGAAGCTCGTAGAAATGCCTCCAGACTGTGAACTGAGCCACTGCCCCATGCAGCGCCAGCGGGGAAGGGTTTCTCTCTCCAGGCTTTTCCATATTATGAGCACCACAAAAGGGAAGTAAAAGCTTTCAGAGATGCAATTTCTGGCAGAATTTTCCCTGGACTTTATACAGAAACCCAAAACCTAATATCTCTTAATTGTCAGCAATGTGAAACAGTTCCTTTTTAGCAGGTCTGACTTTGGGGAGAAACTCCAAACAATAATAGTGAGTTTTTTGTTGAAATATTGAAGGTAATCAAAGTAGCAGCCATTTCTCTAGACTGTGAACTAAGCCATAGCCTCACGCTGGCCAAGGAGAGGAAATATCCTTCTTTCTCGGTTCTTTTCCCTTTTCGGGGAGAAACGCGGTGTGGCGTTCGCCATATTATGAGGTCTTTTAAGCAGGCACGAATTTGGTGGCTCGAGAGGGAAAAAAAATTATGTACTTGGAACAGTGGGACACTTGGGCAGTCTCGGGCCGGGGCCGATACCAGCACACGCTCCTCCGAGATTCGACCCGGGTAGCCACACTTTTGTGCGCCCGCTTTGCTGCTGATTCACCAGGATCCGGAGGTCAACTAGACTACCTTTGGTTCCAGAAACTGCTTTCAGCCATGTCTCTAGACTGTGAACTAAGCCATAGCCCCACACCGGCCAAGGATGGGAAATATCCTTCTTTCTCGTTTTTTTTTTCCCTTGTTGGGCAGCGTGGCGTCAGCCATATTATGAGGACTATTAAGCAGGCACGAACTTGGTGGCGCTGAAGGAAGAAAAAAATAAAAGAGTTATGTACTTGGAACAGCGGGACTTTATATCTCTTCATTCTCAGCAATGGAAAACTAATTATCAAATGCTTCCTTGGCAGTAGGGCTGTCATTTTTTGGGGGAAACTCCAACAAAAATAGTGAGTTTTGTGTTGAAATATGGAATGTAATCAAGGTAAAGAGAAAACGAAGTGAAAATTATCAGTTACGCAGGCAGGGGTGGGGGGGCGTGAGAGGTATACTGGGGTTTTTGGTGGTGGAATATGGGCACTGGTGAAGGGATGGGTGTTTGAATATTGTATAACTGACATATAAACCTGAGAACTTTGTAACTTTCCACATGGTGATTCAATAAAATAAATTTTTAAAAAATGAAATTATAGCCAAGAACACAGTCTTCTTGCTTGTTCAGAGCCTGTAAGTCTACATTTCCTTAACAAGGGCCCAGGGCCAACTACAGTTGGTCCAGCTTCTCCCAACTCCATTAACAAGGAAATAAGCACAGGTGTTGCTCTTTTCAAATGGGTGTTAGCCATAAACTATTCTCTACCCCTTTCTCTCTATGAGATCTTCTCTTGTCTCTCTTGGCAGCACAGCACCAGCATTATTGGAGAAAGCTTTTGATACATACAAGAAATATTACCAGGGCTGGAGCAATAGTACAGTGGGTAGGGCATTTGCTTTGCATGTGGCCGACCCGGGTTCAATTCTCAGCATCCCATATGGTCCACCAAACACCACTGGAGTAATTCCTGAGTGCATGAGCCAGGAGTAACCCCTGTGCATCGCTGGGTTAAAGAGAAAAAAAAAAAAAGATTACCATGCCAAGATATAACAGGCCAAATGCCACTCTTCTCCCCAGTTTCCGATTTTCATGTGTAGTGGCCTCCAGTTTTCTGGTCAAAATTAAGGCCACTGAGATGCAGAGCCGTAAGGTCGTGGGTACACATCTCCGGTGCTTTGGCTGGAGTCAGCCTCTGGTGTGGCAGTCTGTGCTGTGGACACCAAATCTTTTTCCTGTGTTAGGTTTCTTGGACAGTCCACTGCTCAGGGGTTAGATGCTGGTTTGGCTTGTGGGTAGTAATCTTGCAATGATCCAAACTCCATTTCTTCCTCACAATTAGTGACTGCATAGTCCATTTAGTAATGTCCATTATTCACATGGCAGCTGCTGTTTGTATGTCTTACTTCAAGAGGGGTGCAACCTTCACATCTGGGCAGGAAGAAAATACTTCATCTGAAACATCTGGACAGAAGTGGATTGTCTTTCTGTCCTCCGCTTGTAAGTAGATAGCTAGGTTGAGGTTACACTGATTAAAGGCTTCATCCTTAGTTTCTAAGGGACAGTACTAAGTTAAGAAATAAAGTTAGAGTTAATCTTAGCAATCCAGGACAAGAAACAGTGGATGATGCATGAAGATTTCTTCAGGCTTCTGCTGGGTGAAAACCAGCCAGCTTCCAGGGGTGACTGGAACAGGACTGAAGGTTTCTCTTCTCTCAGTTCTACCAGAGATGGAGAGGCTTGGTGGGTCCGAACTGCTTCAGGCTGCAAGCTGACCTTGAGGAGGCAAGGCAGAACCACTACTTCCAGGTCAGAGACTATTGCTTATCCAGTGAGCCTCCAGCTCCCCCCTCGTAAACAAGGCTGCTGCCATCAGTAAACCAAAATTTATTTAAATTATCCATAGGGATCATCTTAAATCAAGCCTATTAAAACATAATTATTCAGTCATCCCTGTAAATCTTGAATCTAATTTTTACAGAAGACAAGTTATTGAAATAAAATTTTCTTTTCATCTTTACCAGTGAACTACTAAATAATAAATAGCCAGGGGTTAAATTTACTTCTGATAAGTATTGCCAGTCACTGTCACTGTCAGCCCATTGCTCATCGATTTTGTTCGAGCGGGCACCAGTAACATCTCTGATTGTGAGACTTACTGTTTCTGTTTTTGGCATATCCAATATGCCACGGGTAGTGTGCCAGGCTCTGCCGTGCTGGCGCGATACTCTCCGTAGCTTGCCAGTCTCTCCGAGAGATGCAGAGGAATCGAACACGGTTGGCCGCGTGAAAGGCGAATGCCCTACCACTGTGCTATCACTCCAGCCCATTGCCAGTCATTCTGCATAAACATGTAAGAAATACATATTCCTGTATTAGCTTTCTGGCTCAGGGGTAAAGGATAGAGCAGGGTAGCATTTTTTGGATATAGCTCATCATATTCCCCAGACTACAGATTTCAAGCCAGGTTTTCTTTTAACTTTTCCCAACTCTCTAGGTAGGGTCATGGTCAGTTTCTTTTCCTTGGTGTCAGAGCCTCTTCCGTGACTGTACTCTTGACCATTTATAATTCTTGTGGGCCCTTAGGCCATCCCATGTTGAAGCTAGGGTAGCATAAAACTTGACCTCTATCCATCCAATGCCCGCAGTGGGATCCCACTTTTGGGACATGAGGAACTGAGGCCAATCTTGTTTTTTAAAAAATTTTATTGATTCACCTTTCATGTCTGAGTTACAATCACACAATGATCAAACACCCATCCCTCCATCAGTGCACATTCCCTACCACCAATATCCCTGGTATACCCCCACCTTTCCCACCCTCCCACTGCCTCCATAGTAGACAATATTCCCCATACTCTCTGTCTCTACTTTTGGGCATTATGGTTTGCAATGCAGATACTGAGAGGTTATCATGTTTGGTCCTTTATCTACTTTCGGCACACATCTCCCATCCTGACTGATTCCTAAACCATCCTTGCATCCCTGGGATGAATCTTACCTGGTCATGGTATAATATCTTTTTAATGAGTCATTGGATTCTATTTGCTAATATTTTGTTGAGGATCTTTGAGTCTGTGTCATTAGATATATCAGTCTGTAATTCTCTTTCTTTGTGGTACCTCTGTCTGCTTTTGGTATCAGGGTGATATTTGCTTCATAGAAACTGTTTGGAAGTGTTTCTGATACTTCAATTTCCTGGAAAAGCTTAAAGAGGATTGGGAGTAAGTCCTCTTTAAAGATTTGAAAGATTCACTGGTGAATCCATCTAGGAAAGGACTTTTGTGCTTGGGGACTTTTTATTACCATTTCATTTTTCTTGATGGTGATAGATATGTTTAGGTATTCCAGGTCTTCATGGTTCAGCCTTGGGAGACTATAGGAATCCAGGAATTTATCCATTTCCTCAAGGTTTTCTTGTTTCGTGGCAGAAAGCTTCTCAAAGTAATGCCTGAGGATCCTTTTAATTTCTGTAGTTTCTGTTGTGATGTCCACCTTTTCATTTATGATTGAGTTTATTAGGGTTTTCTCTCTCTCTTTCTTTGTAAGTCTTGCTAGAGGCTGGTCGATTTTGCTTATTTTCTCGAAGAACCAGCTCTTGGTTTGATTGATTTTTTCAGATAGTTTTTTGGGTTTCCATCTTGTTAATTTCTGCTCTGAGTTTTATTTCCTTCTTTCTGTTCAGTTTGGGCTCCTTTTGTTGGTTATTCTCCAAGCTCTTAAGCTGTGAGGTTAGGTTACTTATGTGGGTTCACTCTTCTTTCATAAGGAATGCTTGTAGAACTATAAACTTTCCTCTTAACACAGCTTTTGCCATGTCCCATAAGTTTTGGTAACTCGTGTCCTCATTTTCATTCATTTCCAGGAATCTTTTGATTTCCTTTCTAAGCCACTCGTTGTTCAGTAGTGAGCTGTTTAATTTTCAGCTGTTTGATTTAGTTTTCTGTTTGTGTGTGTGATTTACTTCTAATTTTAGTGCATCATGGTCTGAGAATATTATTGATACAATCTCTATCTTCTTAATTTTATGGAGCTAAATTTTGTGGTTCAGCATATGGTCTATCTTGGAGAATGTTTCATTCACACCTGAGAAGAATGTGTATTCAGCTTTTTGAGGATGAAGTGTCCTGTATATATCTAATAAGCCCCTTTCTTCCATTTCTTCCCTCAGATGCAGTATGTCCTTGCTAAGCTTGAGTCTAGGTGATCTATCAAGAGGTGGTAAAGCGGTGTTGAAGTCTCCCACTAGTATTGTATTGTTATAGATGCCTTTCTTCGAGTCTATGAGTAGTTGTTTTAAGTACTTTGCTAGTCCCTTGTTAAATGCATATATATTTAGTATTGTAAGTTCTTCCTATTATACAGATCCCTTGATCAATAAGAAATGACCTTCACTGTCTTTTGTGACCTTCTTCAGTCTGAAATCAATGTGGTCTTATACCAGGATGGCTACCCCAGCTTTTTTTTTAATTTTAGAATTTTTTTTTATTTTTTATTGAATCACCATGTGGAAAGTTATAAAGCTTTTAGGCTTAAGTCTCAGTTACACAATGCTCAAACACCCATCCCTTCACCAGTGCATATATTCCACCAAGAACCACAGTAAACCTCGTCCCCCACCTCCCCAACCCCCACTCCGCCTGTGTAGCTGATAAATTTCACTTTACTTTCTCTTTACTTTGATTACATTCAATATTTCAACAAAAAACTATTATTGTTTGGAGTTTCCCCCCCAAAGTCAGACCTGCTGGAAAGGAAGCATTTGATAATTTGTTTTCCATTGCTGAGAATGAAGAGATATGAGGTCATAGAAAGACTGCACGCATATGTGGAATATAAAGTAGCAGGGAGGTACGAGCTTGCAATGATGCAACTTCTGGCAGAAATTTCTTCGGACTTAGTTACTAAAATACTAAAATACAGAAATCTAAAACCTTGTGGCCACTATTGTACCCCAGCTTTTTTATGGGAATTGTTTTTCTATAGGATTGTTTTCCAGCCTTTGACTTTGAGTCTGTATTTGCTCTGACTGTTGAGATGTGTTTCTTGCAGGCAGAAGAATGTTGGGTTCAATTTTCTGATCCATCTTGCCACTCTGTGTCTTTTAATTGGTTCATTTAGCCCATTGATGTTGAGAGAGATTATTGTTATGAGATTTTGTCCCATCTTTTTGCTGAAATTTGGTATATTTGAGCAGCTTGTCTTGTCTTAAAGTTGCCCATTTAGTTGTTCTTGTAATCATAGCTTTGAGTCTATGAGGTTCCTGAGCTGTTTGTCTGTGAAACAGTGTGTTGTTCTTTCCGTTATGAATGAGAGTCTAGCTGGGTCAAGCGTTTTTAGTGAGGCATTTATTTCGTTGAGTTTTTTCACTATATCCCACCACTTTTTTCGGACTGTGAGGGTTTCATCGGATAAGTCAGCCGTGAATCTTAAGGATGTTCCTTTATAGGTAATTTATTTATTTGATCTTGCTGATTTCAGAATTTTGTCTCTGTCTAAGTTTTTGGTCATTCTGATCAGGATGTGTCTTGGGGTATTTTTATTTGGATTTTTTTCTAGCTGGTACCCTTCAGGTCTCCTGAATGTGGTCGCATGTTTTCTTCAGCTCTGGGAATGTCGCAGCAATGATGTCTTTGACAGTTTCTTCTTCATCAGGGTTTTCTTCCTGTCCCTCTGGGACTCCAATAATTCTTATGTTACTCCTCTTTACTTCATCCTGATCCTTTCTTGACATCTGTTCCTGGATTGTCAGTCTCTTTTCCACTTTCTGCTCTTTTCTGGAAAGTCTCTGCACTTTATCTTCAAGCTCACTGATTCTGTCCTCAGCAGCTGTTACTTTGCTGCTGAGACCTTCCACTGAGTTTTTCAATTCGCCTACCAGGTTTTTCAGATCTACATTTCTGTTTGTAATTTTGTTTGCATTTTCCGCATTTCTACTTTCAAATCCTCTTGTATTTTTTATTGGCAATGCTTTCCATTGTTTTTAGCTCCCTATGTATCCTCAGTAGTTCCCTTCTAAATTCCTTGTCAGAGAGGTTGTCTACCACTTCATTATTGTTGGGGTCTTCTGGACTAGCCTCTTCAATAAGTAAGCTTGGTGGGCTTCTGCATTGCTTTACCATTGTGACCTGTGTGGTTTAGCCCTTCATGCTCACTGTTACTATTCTGCTTTTGGTGTATTATTAATTGAGGTGGACTTAAGGAATTATTGGCTAATGTGTTTCTGGTGGTTAAGCTAACCTAGTGAAAGTTCTGCCTGAGAGGGTAACTTATGGTTCTTATGGGATATGGAGGGAAGAATAACTCACGGCCGTGTTAACCTGGTTGGAATGAGGAGAGAGGGTGCCTGGAACATTGCAGCTTTGGGTGCAGGCTGTGTGCCTCAGTTCCTATCCCCCGAAGATCAATGATGAAAACCTACTGGGCTAGGGTCTACTTAGACGTGTGGCCCTGGAAGTCCTGGATAACAGGCAAGTACCTGGTTGGGATGAGGAGAGAGGGTGCCCAGAATGTTGTAGCTCTGACTGCGTGCTGTGTGACTGATGTCAATCTTAAGGCAACTGAAACTTAAGTTAATATGATGGATGCCCAAGATTTTCAAGATCCACTGCAACATTAGAAATTTGGAGTTAACTCCCACGTTACTTATTATCAAAGGCAAATCATTGTCTGTCTTCCTGTGCATATACAAACAAGATATTGTCACAAAAACAAAACATACAAAAGATGTAAAGAGAGAGAGAAGAGCAAGTACTTCATGACACAGTCTCCTACATTAATTCAGATGATCAACTCTAAAACAAAAATTTTCTTTAATCTCTTAAAAAAATCCTATGGGGTACCCCAAAACAGATTATTTAAACTTAGACTCATCTATAATAATTTGTTCATTCTAATACAAAAGTCTATTACTTTTCAATTATTCTTAAAGGTCCCATTCCAATAACCTCATTCGCTTTCACAAAACTTCTGTGTAAGTTATTATAAAAAAATTTCTAATCACACATTAAATCAGAATAACACAGTTTCAAAAACAGTGCAAAATTCAAGATTTCAAATAAAATTAAGCTTATTTAAAATTAAGATCATATATAATGTAAGTCTATGGATTTATTCTGGCACAGACAGTCTCTCAGCTTCTTTTATTTTTCTAGGCCATTTAATGTGTTCTAACTAAAACTCCCTCTTTTGTCATGTTTCTTTTCACATACACAGTTTCTTAACTTACTAAGTTCTACTTTTCAGAAAGTAATTTCTTCCAGCAAAACAAAATTTTAATTTTCACAATTCTCAAACTTTTCTTTAGAGTTTTATTCTGTGTCACACAGGTTTTATTACAAAACAATAGTCAGTTAACATGATGAAGTAAAACTCTAAATATACTACATTTGGCAAGGAATTTTACTCCACATTAACAATTAACCAAAAATATTTGTCTTTAAGAATTTCATCCTTAGAATATTGGTTTAAAAACCAATGTTTTTCTGTAATCAAGGTAAAGAGAAAAGGAAGTAAAATTATCACTCACGCACGGGGTGGGGGGCTGGAGGGTGAGGTGTGGGATGTATACTTTTTTTTTTTTGGTTTGTTTGTTTTTGTTTTTGTTTTTTATTGGTGGTGGAATATGGGCACTGGTGAAGGGATGGGTGTTTGAGCATTGTATAACTGAGATATAAGCCTGAGAACTTTATAACTTTCCACTTGGTGACTCAATAAAATAAATTTAAAAAAACCAATGTTTTTAAACTGATACAGAGATATTACAGGGTTAAAACAAATATACATACTACCATGAAATAGCAAGGATTTCATATTTATTGATAAAGTTCTCTTGAGGTCAAAACAAGGCTTTGATACTTGATGAAAAAGCTCATTAAATTAAATAACCTTAGTAACAGCAATCTACTATCAGTAATAGTATAATTATTTTTTTTAGTCTAAAAAATATGACTAAAATGATTGTCTTAACTTTCAACACATGGACACTGGCATCAGAAGCATCCATCAAGGACCTGATGGTACAAGTGCAGAAGATCAAGTACGACATCATTGGTCTGACTGAAACGAGGAGACATCAATCACATCACGCCATTTTCAACACTGGAGAAGAATTGTTCCTCGGAACATGAGACAACAGAGGCGTTGGTGGTGTCGGTGTCCTTGTCAACAAGAACGTGGCCATGAGCATCGATTCGTTCGAATGCCTAACAACCTGAATTGCATGATTACACTTGAATAGATGTGGCTCACTGCCTGCAGTTTCTATCTTCATTGTTTATGCACCAACTTCCAACTATGTTGAAGAAGAAATTGAGAGGTTCTACATGGAACTGGAGAAGTTCTATAAAGAAGACCACACCTTCTACAAGATCATTGTTGATGATTTTAATGCCAAGATAGGTCCGAGAAGGTCGCCTGAAGAACTCCACATTGGGACACATGGCTTAGAATGGAACGATCAGGGTGAGAGACTGTCTGAATTCATCATGTCGACCAAGACCATCCACGGTAACTCACAGTTCCAGAAGGCCAAATCTAAACGCTGGACATGGGAGTTTCCTGGTGGACAGTTCCACAATGAAATTGACCACATATTCAATAAAAGGTTTTGCCTGACCAATGTTGCTGTTGTCCCAAAATTCCAAACGGGATCAGACCAATGTCTCCTTCGTGCGAAATTCTACTTCACATAGCGGGGAGAAAAATCTGCAAAATTTAAGTCTAAGAAGACAACTCCCAGAAATACCACCAACTGGGAGCTCTTTGGCACTATTGTAGCAACGTGGGAAGATGCCGTCCTTGACAACATCGAAGAGGAATACGATCGACTGGTTCAGCACCTCCATGTCTATGCAAAGAATGACAAGAATGAGAAAGCCACAAGCAGACACCTGTCTTCGGAAAGAGCTCATTCGTCAAAGTGGTTTGGCACGAGCCTCGGGCAACCACAAGCTAACGTCCAAGCTCACAAAGCTGTGCAGACATTCGATAAAGGAAGACCTCAAAGATAGAAGAGCAGCAGTATTGGCCAGTGCAGCAGAAGCCGGGAAAAGTATTCGCAACTCTCGCCTGTCCTTCCCCAACTACAAACCAAGATGACTGCCCTCCGACGTTCTGATGGATCTATCACATCCTCCAGAAAGGCAATGGAGAAAATTATTCATGACTTCTACTCGGATCTCTTTGACAGCCATGTCCACCTGCCCACATACCAAATTCCACAGGATGGATATGTCGTTCCCAACGTTCTCCCTTCTGAAATTCGACATGCCATTTCGCTGGTAAAGACTTGAACAGTACCTGGTCCGGACAAGGTCAGACCCGAACACCTGAAGAATCTGCTGCCAGTACTCATCAATACACTGGCCCGATTCTTCACACGCTACCTGTCTGAATGCAAGGTTCCGTCCCAGTGGAAAACCAGTAGGACCGTTCTGTTGTACAAGAAGGGAGACATCCACGACATCGGCAACTCTCGCCCAATCTGCCTGCTGTCTGTCGTCTACAAGTTGTTCACTCGTGTCATCCTGAATAGAATAGGCAGAGCACTAGATGAAGGACAACCATGTGAGCAAGCTGGGTTCCGAAGGGGATTCAACACGATAGACCATATTCACACAGTGACCAAACTCATTGAAGTTTCGCGAGAGTTCAAGATGCCACTCTGTCTAACGTTCATCAACTTAAAGAAGGCCTTCGATTCTGTTGAGACTTAGGCGGTCATCGAAGCCTTGGTCAAACAGGGCGTTCAAACTCAGTATATCAAAATCCTCCGTGAGCTGTATTGTGGATTCACCACCAGGATCTCACCATTCTACAAGGATGTGATCATTGATGAAAAGAGAAGGGTGCGGCAGGGTGATACCATTTCATCAAAACTCTTCAGCGCCGCCCTTGAGAACATCATGCGACGACTGTAATGGGAAGGAATGGGAGTGAAGATAGATGGTCAGCAATTAAACCACCTCCACTTCGCTGATGACATCATTCTCATAACACCAAACATTAGCCAAGTGGCACAAATGCTGGCCGACTTCGACCACGAGTGTGGAAAGGTCGATTTGCAGATGAATCTCAACAAGATGATGTTCATGAAAAACAAACTGGTCCCTGAAGCTCCATATGCTCTCAATGGAACGAACATCTCTGAATGCAGCAGCTATGTGTACCTGGGTCGAGAAATCAACCTGAGGAACAACTTGGTGCCAGAAATGCGCAGGAGGAAGAGAGCAGCGTGGAATGCCTTCAAGAGCGTCGAAGAGGTGGTTAAGAGAATAAAGAACCTCCGACTCCGGGCACATATTTTCGATTCCATCATTCTTCCTGCACTAACATATGCCTCAGAGACCTGGACCCTACGCAAACAGGATGAGAATGCTATTAGGGTATCCCAAAGAGGAATCGAAAGAGCTATGCTGGGAATATCGTGTCTCACTCAAGTGAGAGAAGGAATCCGGAGTTCTGACCTCCGTTGACGGTCAAAAATCAGGGATGCTGTATCATTTGCCAAAGCATCAAAAATCAGATGGACGGGTCATGTAATGAGATTTAGAGATGACCGCTGGACTAGAGTTGTTACCGACTGGATTCCACGGGACGTCAGAAGACCTCGTGGCCGCCCACCAACTAGATAGTCAGATTTCTTCGTCAAATCTCTGAATGAACGATTTGAGGCTCTTCCTGTTCCTGGAGTGAGCCCATATCATTGGGCTGCACTAGCTCGCGACAGGGACAAATGGAGATGGGACTACAAGTGATACAAGTGATAGTTATATTATTAATAAAATAGTTCATGTAGTATACAGATTAATTAAAACAACATAGCCTGGAAAAACTGGCAAAAGTTATATACTATATTTTTTTCAATTCTCCATTCTTAGAAACCAATAAAGTTAAAAGCAGTTCTTTGTAGCAAGCTGAATTTTAAAGCAGTCTTTAAAACCCCCACTTTTTAAAACCCCACTATTTAATTTTCAATTTCACCACAATTATTTCAAATATTATCTCAAATCACAAGTTCTCTAGGCCCGATTGTCTTAACAATTCCATACAAAAATAAACAAACATGTAAATCAATGTAAGAAAATATTGAACTGCCAATGTTTATGAAAACATGAAAAAAGTCTTTCTTTTGATTTAATTTTGATAACTTCAGTACGTCTGTTATTTGAAGATGCAGCCTAACTTCTCATAGAAAATTGCAATTGTTTCACAAAGCTTAGATTTCACCTCTGATTTTTTGACTCCAGCTCCACAGCCCTTCCTAAAAAGTACAGGTTCTGAAGTGCAAGAAAACTTCTGGTATTAGGTACCGTTCAACTTTTCCAATAAGAAATTTGGATCAAATTCACTGTCATCCCGTTGCTCATCGATTTGTTCGAGCGGGCACCAGTAACATCTCTTATTGAGAGACTTATTGTTACTGTTTTTGGCATATCCAATACGCACGGGTAGCTTGCCAGGCTCTGCCGCACGGGCTGGATACTCTCAGTAGCTTGACGGGCTCTCCGAGAGAGGCGGAGGAATGGAGAATATCAGTTTCTCTTTTTACTCAACATTTAGTTTAGAAACCTTCCAGCATGGTCCAGCACAATCCCCAAACACCTGAACCTTTAGAATTTACACACACACACACATCCTTGAGTAATTTGCTGTTTCTCTGACCCAGGGGGATAAGTCTCTGACCCAGGGGGATAAGTGAGAAGGGTGAAAAAGGGTGAAAAAGGACTCCAGGGCAAATGAACCATATAGGTCTATTGAGCTTATTCCATGTTCCTCCCCCATCCCAAACCTCTCCAGACAGGTCAGGAAAGAGCTCCTTTTGTATTAGTTTGGAAAAACTATATTATAACCAAATCATTATAAATCTAAAACAGTGGGGGCATTTTCAACTTCTCCATTCAACAATTAACATTTTCTTACCTGATTATGGACTCATGGCTAGCAGCCTTTCAACAGCCAGAGAGAAAAAGTGGAGTTGATGGCTCAGCTTGGCAGCAGCCCCCTGGAAGGGAGCAGGAGGAGAGGCTGCCGAACTACCTCAACACCAATAACCACTGTCAGGCCAGAACTGCCAGGTGCAATTCCCCCTCCTCCCACCCACACCCCCCAAATAACTGGACATTTGAAGGAAATCTGTCCAGTTTTCAATCTCAAAGGAAAGAGATGGTCACAACACCAAGCACACACGAAAGGACAGACAGAAACACAAATATGAATGGGCAGCAATCAGGTGCTTGTCTGTCCAGACCCCTCTCAGGATCTTAAAGTCGCCTTGGCATTGGAGTACGGGTATAATTTCCACCTGGTTTCTGCCATAAACAGAAGTTCATTGGGTGCGGGTGGGGGGTAAACTTTACATTGTCCAGGAACTGGGGATTGGAGCCCACTCATATCCCATAATCCAGGACATAGGACCACCATGAATTCAATCCAGACAATTTCTCACACACTCTCACACATTTCAGAAGCAAAAAAATTAAATAAATAAAAAGGAGAAAGAACAAATGATCAATGACAAGGATCCTTATAAAACACTGGCACAATAACAGGAAATAGTGGCCTTTTAACCATGGCCCACTGAAACTTGCCAAATTCAAGTTTGTTGAGGCTCCAGGTGGCTGGTCCACCGAGACCCTGAGACTCTGGACAAAGGTTCAATGGAGGTTTGCGGCCTGCTCTGGGATCTGGAGTGTTGATTTCCCCACACTGCCAGATCTCACTGGGTCTCCAAATGTTGTTGGTTGGTGATCAAAAGACCACCAGAGACCAAAAAATTAAAATTTAGATGAGTCTTTATTGATATCAGCAAGCGGGATGTCCTGCTAGGCAAGAGCAGTGGCCTCACGGCAAAAGCCCTGACCTTTTATTAGGAAAAAACACACCCTATTGCCCGAGCACTTTTATAAGCACTTTCTTTTCTTTTTAAAAAAAATTTTTATTGTATTGAATCAATGTGAGATATACTTACAAGCTTTCATGTTTGAGTTGCAATCACACAGCGATCAAATACCCATCCCTCCACCAGTGCACACTTCCTACCACTAATATCCCCATTATACCCTCACTTTCCCATCCTCCCACTGCCTCCATGGCAGACAATATTCCCCATATTCTCTCTCTACTTTTGAGAATTATGGTTTGCAATGCAGATACTGAGAGGTTATTATGCTGCTCCTTAATCTACTTTCAGCACACATCTCTCATCCCTACCGATTCCTTCAACCATCATTTTCTTAGTGATCCCTTCTCTATTTCAGTTGATTTCTCCCCAGTTTCCCCACACCCTCCCTCCTTCCCCCACCCCCCTCATGAGGAAGACTTCCAACTATGGAGCAATCTTCCTGCCCTTGTGTCTACTGTCCTTGGGTGTCAGTTTCGTGTTATATTATTTTATACTCCACAAATGAGTGCAGTCCTTCTATATCTGTCCCTATCTTTCTGACTCATTTTACTTAGCATGATACTCTCCATGTCTATCCACTTATAAGCAAATGTCATGACTTCATCTCTCCTAACAGCTGCATAGTATTCCACTGTGTATATGTACCAAAGTTTCTTTAGTCAGTCATCTGTTCTCGGACACTTAGGTTGCTTTCAGGTTTTGACTATTGTGAACAGTGATGCAGTGAACTTATAGGTGCAGATGTCATTTCTACTGTGCTTTTTTGCACCCTCGGGATATATTCCCAGAAGTGGTATTCTGGGGTCATATGGAAGCTCAATTTCTAGTTTTTGAAGGACTGTTCATATTGCTTTCCAGAAAGGCTGGACCAGTCGATATTCCCACCAACAGTGAAAGAGTGTTTCTTTTTCCCCACATCCACACCAGCACTGGTTGCTTTTGTTCTTTTGAATGTGTGCCAGTCTCTGTGGTGTGAGATGATATCTCACTGAAGTTTTGATTTGCATCTCCCTGATGACTAGCAATGTGGAGCATTTTTTCATGTGCCTTTTGTCCATTTGTATTTCCTTTTTGAGGAACTTCTGTTCATTTCTTCTCCCCATTTTTTGATGGTGTTGGAGCTTTTTTCTAGTATAATTCTACTAGTGTCTTGTCTATTCTGTATATTAATCCTTTATCAGATGGGTATTGGGTAAATACTCTTTCCCAGTCTGTGGGCTGTATATATATGTTTTGGTCACTGTTTCTTTTCAGGTTCAAAAGCTTCTTAGTTTAATGTAGTCCCATTTGTTTATGTTTGTTTCCACTTGCTTGGTCAGTGTGTTTCATCCTTAAAGATGCTTTTAGCTTCAATGTCATAGGGGGTTCTGCCTACATTTTCCTCTATGTACCTATGGATTCAGGTCTGATATTGAGGTTTTTAATCCACTTTGACTGACTTTTGTGCCAGGCATTAGACAGTGCTCATTTTTTTTTTTGCAGGTAGTTATCCAGTTTTCCCAGCACCATTTGTTGAAGAGGCTTTCCTTGTTCCACTTCACATTTCTTGCACCTTTGCCAAAGATTAAGGAGTCATATATTTGGGAGTCTGTGACAGAATATTCAACTATGTTCCATTGGTCTGAGAGTCTGTTTCAAGCCCAATACCATGCTGTTTTAATTACTACTGCTTTGTAGTACAGTTTGAAGTTGGGGAAGGTGATGCCACACATCTTTTTCCCAAGAATTGCTTTAGCTATTCATGGGGTTTTATTATTCCATATGAATTTCAGGAGTGTTTTGTCTATTTCTTTGAAAAATGTCAGAGGTATCCTGATAAAGACCACACTGAATTTGTATAGTACTTTGGGAAGCATTGCCATTTTCATAATATTATTCCTCCCTATCCAAGAGCAGGGGATGTGTCTCCATTTTCTCATGTCCTCTTTTATTTCTTGAAGTAGTGTTTTGTAATTTTCCTTGTATAGATTCTTCACCTCTTTGATTAAGCTGATTTCGAGGTACTTGATTTTATGAGGTACTATTGTGAATGGGATTGCTTTTTTAATGTCTCTTTCTTCTCTTTCTTATAAGCATTTTCATAATTTGTTTGAGCCACCCGCCCCTCTCCAAATTCACATCCTGGTGCTTAACTTCACGCAAAAGCAGTAAAGCAAGCAGGAGCTAGAAAAAGTAGTCATAGCAGGTATATATAAAGCAGTCAGTCATCTATAACCATATTTCCTAAGCACCCTATCCCATTGTTCCTGTTTGCAATCTGTGACAGACTTTTGGGTCCTTGTAGGCTCAGTGTGCTTATGGAATAGATTAGTTAAATCCACAAAAAGTAAACTTCTAAAAACCTAAACTTTCTCCCTTTAAATCTCCCTTTTACATGGTTTAGGCACAATCAAAAGTCTGTCATTCAGAGTAATTCCTGTCTTCTTGGTCATTTGCTGCTGGTAACATATACTTTCTGAGTTTAAACTTTCAAGAATTGACACGGACTAAGCAAATCAGAAGTCTGGGATCTATTGTTGCTATTGAAAATCTCATTATGTCACAAGCGAATAAATGACACAGGGTATCTTTCTGGGAAATAGTGTTAATTTATGCTTGCTTATGAGGATTGAGACCAGTAACTCAAATAGTAGGAGTGTGTGCTTTGCATTGACCGTTTGCACTAACCTTACATGTTTCTTTATCACTGTTGGGAATATCCCAAGCACCAAAACAAAACAAAACAAATTTGTTTATGGATTTTGTACCTTATACACAAAAAAGTGGTAATGACTGAGTACATTCCATTCTCACTTTTGAAAAGCAAAATTCTAATAAATATATGGGTAGCTGAATATGTGTGTGTGTTAGTGTGTGGGTATGTGTCTGTGTACAATGTACTGATGTATGACCATTGTTAACATTAGGTAGGCATTATAAACCACATCACTCTAAGTTGATGAAGAAGACATTATATTTGTTATGAAGCAAGATGAAATAAATAATTGAAATAACTGGAGTACATTCAAATATTTCCTTGAGGGAAAAGAATGGTCGGTGCCAGGGGCCTACCATTCATATGTCAGTGATGAGGAAACTGAAATTTTTGCAAAGATGATTGGAAAAAGAGTTTTGTTTCACATTGGCCATGTGTTTAGACATAGAGCTGAAGTTATGAAACCCTGTGTATTGAATTAGCTGTAGTCTTCTAGGAATTTGGGGGTTATATTTCAAACTTTTTGAACTAACTAGACAAATAAAAGTTATTCATATCAATAGTATTTAGATAACTTTTATTACAGAACAATACTAAAACTGTGTTAAGATTCAAAGAAGATAATTTTAGAAGAGCTTCACTGTAATCGCTGTCATCCTGTTGCTCATCGATTTGTTCGAGGGGGCACCAGTAATGTCTCTCATTGAGAGACTTATTGTTACTGTTTTTGGCATATCCAATATCCAATATTAGATATTTGAAGAGCTTATAATTATAAATATAGCTATTTAATAAGTTTTGAACTGCTAAGCAATCATTGAAGATAAAAATGGAAAACAGTTTTCATCATAGTTCTGTAAGGTTATAATTTTTGAACTGTAAGGAAATCACTGGGGACAGCAGGATCTGAAATCATCCTTAGGTACTTATAATCCTGATATAGAGTACTAAAGACTAATCAAGAGATTAATAGTTTCCAGGAATTGTAAGCAAAGTTGTAGTGAATTTAAACTCAAAACAATTTTCCTGGTTTACTTGAGCTCCTCAATTGCAATTTGTTCACACTAGACAAACATCACATGTCCATTACTGACTCAATGTCATACTGGCACGTTTTAGCTTATAGATTTCTGTTTAGTATTAAATCAAGCTATTCTTGCTTTAACATCTTACAATATGTCAACATCCTAGAAATTAAGGTAAATTTTATAATTGCATAAAAATGTGTGATATTTAAGATCATACTAACATATAATATTTTAAATTTTGACAACTAATTTCAGCTAACTAAATGGGGATTCTACCAAAATTGGTAAAGAAATAGACATGCTTTAAGATTTGGGTTCTTTTTCAAAAAATAAAGAAACACAAATGCTGAAAAAATTCTAATAGTTTGTTTTCCTAACAGAGCTTAGAAGTAGTTTCCCAGCATGGTATTGGAAAAACACAGATCTTCAGACCAATGAAATAGGGTTGAATATCCTTACATGCATCCTCAAATATATGATCATCCAATCCTGAATAAGGGATCAAGAAATATGAAGTGAAGCAATGAAAACCTCTTTAACAAATGGTGCTGGCAAAACTGGACAGCTACATGCAAAAAATGGGCTCAGGACCTCTACCTAACACCATGCATAAAGTCTCATCAAAATGGATTAAAGACCTTAACATCAGGCCAAAATCCATAAGGTACATTGAAGGAAAGGTTGGCAAAACCTTCCATGACATTGAAACTGAAGGAATCTTTAAAGACAAAATGCCACTGACCAAGCAAGGGGAAACAGATAAACAAATGGGACTATCTTAAATTAAGAAGCTTCTGCACCTCAAAAGGAACAGTGACCAGAATACAAAGACAGTATACAGAATGGGAAAGTATATTCACCCAATCCCCTTCTGATAATATCAAGGATATTCAAAGCACTGGTTGAACTCTACAAGAAGAAAACATTCAATCCCATCAGAAAGTGGGGTGATGAAATGAACAGAAACTTTCTCAAAGAAGAAATCTGAATGGCCAAAAGGCATCTGAAGGGCTGGAGTGATATTATAGCAGATCGGGCGTTTGCCTTGCATGTGGCTGACCTGGGTTCGATCCCCAGCATCCCATATGGTCCCTCAAGGACTACCAGGAGTAATTCCTGAGTGCAGAGCCAGGATTAGCTCCTGAGCATCGCTCAAAAAATAAATGAACAAATAAATAAAAGACACATGAAAAAATGTTTTTCATCACTAATCATCAAGGAGATGCAGATCAAAACAACAATGAGATATCATCTCACACCACAGAGACTGGCCCACATCTGAAAGAACAAAAGCAACCAGTGCTGGCATGGATGTGGGGAGAAGGGGACTCTCCATCACTGCTGGTGGGAACACCGACTGGTTCAGCCTTTTTGGAAAACAATATGGACGTTTCTCAAAATACTAGAAATTGAGCTCCCATTTGACCCAGCAGTATTACTTTTGGGAATATTGAAAAATTACTTTTGCATCCTGGAAATGAAAAAAAAATCAGTAGAAATGACAACTGCACTTGTATCTGCACTTGTATGTTTATTGCATCATTATTTACAATATCCAGATTCTGGAAAACACCCGAGTGCCTGAGAACAAATGACTGGTTAAAGAAACTTTGGTACATCTAATAGAATACTATGCAGCTGTTAGAAAAAATGAAACTATGAAATTTGCATATAAGTGGATCAACATGGAGAGTATCATGCTACATGAAATGAGTCAGAGAGAGAGGGACAGACATAGAATGACTGCACTCATTTGTGGAATATAAAGTAACAGAATGGGAGATTAACACCCAAGAATAATAGAGATAAGGGCCAGGAGGATGGCTCCATGGCTTGGAAGCTGGCCTCACCTGCTGGGAAAAAGGCAGTTGGAATAGAGAAGAGACCACTAAGTAAATGATGCTTAGAGGTCTATCTCAGGGTGGGAGATATGTGCTGAAAATAGACTATGGACCAGACATGATGGCTACTTACTACTTGTACTGCAAACCATAGAACCCAAAAGGGGAGAGAGAGTAAAAGGGAATGTGCCTGCTACAGAAGCCAGGGTGGGGAGGGGAATAGGGTGCGGTTGGCGAGAGAGATACTGAGAGCATTGGTGGTGGAGAATAGGCACTGATGGAGGCATGGGTACTCGATCATTGTATGGCTGAAAAGTAATCACCAAAGTTTATAAGTCTGTAACTGTATCTCATGGTGATTCATTTAAAAAAAATTAATACAACCCCTCCCAAAAAGAGTTGTAGTTTTCTAGAATTGAAGTAATAATGTGATGTACATTTTCCTCAATTCCAGAATATTTGAATTAATCAATGATGATATGGAGAGAATTATATTTTTACTTAAAGATATGTTTCATCTTCCGTTCACTTTACACTTCTTCAGAACATACATTAGCATTTTTAAATGTCTGAACCAAGTATTGCACTGTTGATTCCTTTGAATATTTTATTTATTATTGTTTTTTATTTATTTCAGAGAGTCTCTTGCCCGCACGCCTGCTGTCTTCCCTGGGACCCCTCAGAGGGGATGGACTCCAGCTTCCCTCCCCACCCCGAGAAGAGCTCCCGGCGCCCGAAGACCACCGGAACCTATCTACAGCCATGCTGGAGGCCCCTCTCCACACGTTTGGACAGGCCTCATGCATGAAGGTACCGGCAGAGGAACCCAGATATGTGTAATCCCATCAACGGCCAACATCCAGAGAGAGACTTAAAAGCAAGCTCTCAGAAGCTCGAGATATCTTTAGCCTTCTTCTCCCTCTGGGAGAAACTGGCAATCTTCTGAGAGTTTCCTGCCCCCATGGGACAGCCTTGCAAGCTTCCCATGGTGTTTTCATATGCAAAATCCAGTAACAAGCTCGATCTCATTCCCCTGGCCCTGAAGAGCCCCCAGTGCAACATCGTTAGGAGGGCCGAGTCAAGATGGACTTCTAAGATCTCAGGGAAAGGATGAAATGAGATGTTACTGAGTCCGCCCGAGAAATCGGTGATTAACGGGATTTCGTGATCGTGATCGTGATTTATTTTGACTGGAGTGATAGCATAGCAGGTAGGGAGTTTACCTTGCATGCAGCCGACCTGGATTCAATTCCTCCGTCCCTCTCAGAGAGCCTGGCAAGCTACCGAGAGTATTCTGCCTGCATGGCAGAGCCTGGCAAGCTACCCGTGGCGTATTTGATATGCCAAAAACAGTAACAACAAGTCTCACAATGGAGATATTACCGGTACCCACTCAAGCAAATCGATGAACAACAGGACGACAGTGCTACAGTGCTTTTTATTTGGGCATATTTATTTACAACGATTTTAATAAAAGAGTTTTGAATATTCAATGCTCCATTTGGACATTTAAAATTACTTGTTATTTGATTTTTTTAAATCTGAAATACCTCCCTTCCTTATTTTAAAAGGCCATATTTGGCATCACGCAGGGCTTACTCCTAGCTCTCTGCTCTAGGATTACTCCTAGTGGGGTTCAGAAGACCATATGGGATGACAGGAATCAAATCTGGATCAGCTGTGTACAGTACATGTGCCTTGCTTGTATTTTGTCTCTGGCCCCTGAGATATATTTTAAAATATTTGCTGTTTTATGCATTTTGTCATTTCAGTAGTGAATGCAAGTAATTTCATGCATATTATCTATTCTTAAAAATTCTTTTTTTTTAATTTTTAAAATTTTATTGAATCACCATGAGATAGTTACAAGCTTTCATGTTTGGGTTATAATCTCACAATGATCAAACACCCATCCCTTTATTCTTTAGAAAAATTCTTTTCTAAAGTCGTATAACTCAAGAATGAAGAAATAACCCAATTAAAATGTATTATAGAACATTATTAAAGATAAAGATAATTTATTCAAGGAATATACACAAATGTCCAATAATCATGATCACATAATCATGATCATGAAATCCCGTTAAACATCAATTTATTGAGCAGGCTCAGTAACCTCTCCATTTGTCCTTTCCCTGAGATCTTAGAAGTCTCTCTTGACTTGGCCCTCCCAATGATGTCACACTGGAGGGTCTTTCAGGATCAGGGGAATGAGATCCAGCTTGTTACTGGATTTAGCATATGAATACACCATGGGAAGCCTGCAAGGCTGTCCCGTGTGGGCAGGAAACTCTCAGTAGCTTGCCAGTTTCTCCCAGAGGGAGAAGTATGCTATAAGATATTGAGCGGCCGCAAAGTGGCCACACACTTCCGGGAGCTCGACTTTAAGTCTGTGGATGTTGGCCGTTGATGGGATTACACACACCTGGGTTCCTCTGCCGGTACCTTCATGCTGAGGCCCATATGAACGTGTGGAGAGGGGCCTCGAGCATGGCTGTAGCTAGGTTCCAGTGGTCTTCAGCCGCCAGGAGCTCTGCTCGGGATGGGGAGGGAAGCTGGAGCCCATCCCCTCCGAGGGGCCCGGGGAAGACAGTAGGTTTCCCAGTGTGGAGGCCGCGGCGGGTGCTGGGGGGACGGGGGGGGCGGGGCGAGGCAGGATGGATGTGCTCAAGTCGGAGATCCTTCGGAAGCGGCAGCTGGTGGAGGACAGGAACCTGCTGGTGGAAAATAAAAATATTTCAAGCGCAGTGAACTCACAAAAAAAGAAGAGGAGACGTATTTTGAAAGATGTGGCTACAAGATACAGCCCAAAGAGGAGGCCCAGACCCCACTCAGTTCATCCAATCTAGTCTTAGAGCTCGAGCTGGCGGAGGAAAAATTACCTATGACTCTTTCTAGGCAAGAGATTATCAGAAGGCTGAGAGAACAGGAGAGCCCATCCGACTATTTGGGGGGACTGATTATGATGCTTTTCAGCACTTAAGAAAGATCGAGATTCTTACACCGGAAGTCAACAAGGGGCTGAGGAACGAAATGTCCAATAAGTGCACAAAAACCTGATCAGTGTCATTAATCATTAGGGAAATACAAATCGAAACAAGATAATTTTCAGACCTGCTACTATGGTCATTAAAAAGAATTAAAATGTGTGTTGATAACCCTGAGATATTTCCAATAGAACTGAGTTGAGGAGGTGTAGTATGTAATGGGCAAGGAGAATTTATGGATAATGGTGAAGATATATTGGGTGGTGGGTGTGATCTAGTAACACACTAAGACTTAAGCGTTACTATCAATGATTAAAAATTTAATACCTTTATACAAAAAGAAAACATGAATTTAGCAAAAAGAAATATGGTATGTGTTGGTAAGGAATCATATAAATTAGAACTCTTCTACATTGTGATGGGAATATAAAATTATGTAGTGAGAATAGTTTGATGTTTCCTATGTTGAACCAAATAATTCTATTTCTAGCTGTATAGTTGAAAATAGGTGTTCATATCAAAACCTGTACATGAATGTTTACAGAAACTATATAGGCTAAAGGTGGAAACAACCTAAATGCCTATCAATGGGTGAATGTATCAATAAATTATGAAGGCATACAAGAGAATATTAAAGTGGTGATAGATAATGCTTCAAGCTGGATGAGTGGTGGATAATATTGGGTTGTCCTTGCTCCTCTTGCAAGGAGCTTAGGTTTATTGAGTTACTCCCACAACAGTGCCCCTGAGGCACACCCAATTCCATCAAGCACTAGTAATCCTATATTGCTTTTCTCTTTCCTTTATGTTACTTGCATGGTTTAGCAATGTTCGTTTTGTATAGATACACGAAAACAGTTCATTCTATGCTTTGTAACATGGGAGTTAACTGACTCCAAAATAATATTTACTCCTAGGCATCCATATTTACTTGATTTAAGCCTCATTTACTCTTAGTTCCTAGCACTCTATAAGCAGGGTCCTGGACCCAGGGCAAGCTGTAAAGCTGTAAGCTGCCCTAACAACATAAGGGGACAAGCTAAGTGCTGTAAGCATAATGAGTTAAGAGCATGGTCATGGAACAAACTCTGTCATGACCCAAAAAGAAGTAACTGAATAAAGATCCTTCTGGGGTTAGGAAAGACTAATCTGGCCTGAGGACTGTGGTCTGGGATATATAGCGAGATGTCCCCAGGAAGAGCCAACCTCTAAGCTTAATATATCTCTTACTCTGTTCATACAAAATGACTAGAAATATTATAAGAAGTAAATTTACTATGATTTTTTTAAATGGATTACTAGCTGAGGAAAGGGTAAAGCAATATACCCTGGATGAAATCCTACTCTTGAGCGGATCTCCTAGTAATCTGGAGTGCTGAACCCACAGATGAGATTTTTTTCTTTGAGTTAATCTCCTAGAACTTCCTCTGAAGGAATGGCTTTACCTCTACTTGTGATTATGACAATGTTCAACCCTACCTGTGTGTACCCTGACCCTTCATGTTTTCTTTATAACTATGCTCTAAGGGGAAAGTGGGGACTATGATGAAAATAAGGACTAGAAGAGAAAGAGAGGACTTTGAGGTCTACATGGAGACTAGGATGATGGAACTATGTTGACTGGGACTACAACCAATACTACAACTATGATTGTGCTGTAAGGGAGAGATCGGACGACACTGAGGAGAAGCTCTTTCTCTGTTCCACTGGTCCTTCCCCTCTTCATTGCCGTCATCCACCTGGGGAGGTGGTTCTTGGCCACTGAATGCTTGAATCCCACATGCCACTATACATTTCTTCTGGAAATTCATAGATGAGGACAAAAATATTATACTGTGAAAGAAACCAATTTTTTTTTTTGCTTTTTTGGGTCACATCCAGCGATGCTCAGGGGTTACTCCTGGCTTTGCATTCAGGAATTACTCCTGGCGGTGCGTGGGGGACCATATGGGATGCCGGGGATCGAACCCGGGTCGGCCGCGTGCAAGGCAAACGCCCTACCCGCTGTGCTATCGCTCTGGCCCCAAAGAAACCAATTTTTATGTCACATATGATGTAACTCCATTTGTGAGAAATACTCAAAACTAGCCAATATATGAAGACACAACAAATTGATTTTACCTGGGGTTGAGAATGTGGGTTCTAGGACATGACTGTTTAAGGGTATGGGTTTTTGGATTGGGATGGAGAAGATGACTTAAATTAGATAGTAGGGATAATGATCTCACACTGTGAATATACTTGATGATCTAAAATTTCTTTTTTTGTAGTCACTTAAAATGGCTATAATGGTAATATTTTTGTTATTTTACACAAAAGAAAATTCATAACGCGCTTCATCAGATTCAGGTTATTCTCTTTTTGAGTCTACTATAATAATCTACTTTCAAAAGAATCTCTGTAATTGATGAATAATGCCTTTTTAGGAAACACACCTTAATATCTCATCTATTTCCTCACTAGTGAAATGCGAATGATATCTATTTTACTGTGGTAGTTTTAAGTATTGGGTAAGTGCATGGTGAAAAGTAACACTGAACTCATCTGGTAGTAAATGTTCAATGCGGTAGTGACTTCAGAAGGCTCCTATGTAACTTTGGTAACATTCCTGTAATACATTTTTGTGAGGTATCTAACTTCAGGGGGACGGAAGCCAAGTGTCTTGCATTAACAAGGTTTTAATTGGAAGGTTACCTTTACACCAGCCTACTAGATTCTGGCACAGACTTGATGAAGAGGTCACTGCTTACAATGGTCACCTTCCTTCTCCCCTGTCCCTATCCTAGCTCATCTCTCCTCAAAGTATTCTAGAACCCCAAAATTTCTTCCGAGTATAGCTATAGCTTCTCATAGAACTCTAATGCTAACTCAATATACATCTCCTTATTAAAGTCATTGCTAAATAGGACATATTGCAATGATAGATTATTTTGACTCTTTAGGAGAGAGAGAGGGAGAGAGAGAGAGACAGAGAGAGAGAGAGAGAGACAGAGAGAGAGAGACAGAGAGAGAGAGAGAGAGAGAGAGAGAGAGAGAGAGAGAGAGAGAGAGAGAATACGCACATGGGCTTACTTTTGTAACCACATGCTAAATATTTATTTCGAGCTGGTCCAAGGACTCAAACTGTCGGCCAGCATGCATCACACTTTCTCTGATATTCAGCCAACACTTAAAGAAGCTAACATAAAACCTCAAAGGAAACCTCGACTCTTGCAAAACAAAAGATAAAGGGTGCACAAAGGCTCATAATTCAAGTGGGAGGCCTTCCCGATGGTTCCAGATCAGTTGCAAGGTTTTCCACATTTTCTTGGCATCAGTCAGCTGGATGTCAAGCCATACACATCGCAGTTTTGGTAAGGGGTGTGAAGAAAACACTCGCGTGTAGAATTTATTTCCCAAGCCTCAAGGAGTTTACAACAGCGGTGGAGAATTTAGCCATGTAACTAACACTCTCCAGGGCGGTCAATGAAACGTGACAAACGAGTTGGCAGGAACCCTGAAGGCAGAGGAATTCACAGTTCGGGATCATTTGGGCCGGAGTTGGGGACGGCTTCAGGAGGAGGGATGGCAGCGAGGCGCTAAGTGGCGGGTAGGGCTTTAGGGGTTTAGGTGGGCGAGAAGTCGCCGCGTGGCCGGGAAAGAAAGACCTCGCCGGCGCCGGCCCGGGAGGCTCACAGGAGCAGCCGCCTCATCACATTCCCCACTCTCCGCAGGACGCGTGCGCAACCCAACGCTCAGGCCGGGCGCGCGGCCCGCGGGAAGCCAGCCAACGCCCGCGAGCGCCAGAGTCCGCGCGCCAAGGCGGGAAAAGATCCGCGCATGCGCCTCTCGGAGCGCCGGCCGGCCGGGATGGGGAAGGGGAGGTGGAGTTACCCGGCGGGAACTTGACCCGTTAGCCGCCGGGCTATGGCGGCGCGCTCGCCAGCCTCACCGCTCCCTCCGCCCCCAGCGCGACCTCTGGGGCCCCGGCCCGCCTCGACGGGGCGGGGAGATGTGGTTCCGGGATCACCCGTCGTGGCCTCGGGTCGGACGGACGCTGCGCGGGAGGGCGGAGTGGACCCACGCAGTAAATCGTGCCGGAGCCCGGCGGGGCTCGGGCGCCCGCGCGGGTCCGGGCGGGCAGCTCCGGCTCAGGTTCCCCTCCGCAGCTCGCCCATGGGGTCCGAGCGGCTCGAGGGCGTCTCGGTCGAGGAGGTGATGGTGACCCGCACGCAGCTGCTGGAGGAAGAGCTGAGCAGCCTAAAGGAGGAGCTGGCTCTGTGTCAGGTATCGAGGACGCTGGCCGCCGCCTTTCCCCCTGCACAGCGGGCCGGGGCGGGGGCCGCGGGGGCGACGCGCCCCCCTCTCTCCCTTTCTCTCTGTGTCTCTGTCGCGTTGGCGGCTGCGGAGCGGCGCGGGGTCGCCCCGCAAAGTCGCGCCGCTGCTCGGGGCAGAGGGATGCGGCGGCGCCGGGCGCTGCGGGCGCCGGTTCTGGCCGGGCGGCGGCCGCCTCGGCGTCCCGCGTCCCGTTTGCTCGACCCCGGGAAGCCCCTAACTAACCCCGTAGACGCAGCCCCCAGAATGCGACCGCCTCGCCCCCCACCCCCAGCCCTAGCGGTCGGTGGTGACTGTGGTGGCCCCTGGTGACGCCGAGGGGAGCGCTGGCCACGCCTTGAAGTGTTGAAGAGGAAAGCACTGATTTAAATAAAATCCATCCAAGGAGGAGCCTGATTTCTAATCGTCAAACTTAAACCAGTTTCCGTCCAACTTGAAACCGTGTACACAGACCATAATTCTTAGGAAGTCACCCGCCGGGAACTTTCACACTCAATAAAACGATGCTTGGTTCATAGTTTTTTTTTTTTTTTTTCTTTTAGTCAAAGAGAACCAATTCCCTAGAGCTTGGGGGAGAAAAACGCATTTTCGCGTCCTGTTGCCACTGGAACGCATTTGCTATAAATGAACTGGAGGTCCGGGTGGCCTTCTTTTGAGAATTTGTGTAGACGTAAACTTGGCTTGGCTGGTGCTGGGGGAGATCCGATTTTCTTTTAGTTCAGCATCTTTGCCACCGTTTCTAACTCGACTTTAGACACTAGGAAGACTTGGGAGATTAAATGCCAGGGGTTTCACCTAACAAGACAACATCAAGATACAAAGTTGGGAACTACTGAACGCCGCACGGGGTAACTTCATGAACAGTATCCTCCGTTTAGAGTACTAAAAATTATGCAGTTCACTCTGTCACAGCACTGTCGAATTCTCTTGGCCTTTTGCAGGTCCTTGCTTCGTCAAGGCTGTAAAAATGGGAAACCGGGACAATTATTAAAACTGAATATGCCCGTACTCACACACGTTGAAGAGATAAATGACTGCTCTCGTTTCCCCGTTTTCTGTTCCTCACTGGTGAAGAAGCGGCGAGATGAAGACACTAAGGAATCAAAGCATTTTTTCATTTGCACTTGGGCATTCTAAAGTTGTGAACACACTATCAAGTACTTTTGTTACCTTGACAAGTTCTGATCCAAGATGCCACTTGTCATATGTTGTATCTATACCTTTTCCTCTCTGCCCCCTTGCTCTGCCCTTAGGAAGTAAAATTACAGAATTATTTTTTATGACTGACTTGAAGACATCATTATATTGGGATCAACTCATTTACTGTCACTTCCTCAGATATATCCTTAAAAAAATGTGACCCCTTTGAGACATAGTGCAGCGGGTAGGGCCCTTGCACTCAGTGAACCTGGGTTTGATCTGCTGCATCCCATATGGTTCCCGGAGCTTTGCAGGAATAATTCCTGAGCACTGAACTAGGAGTGACCCTTGAGCACTGCCGGGTGTGGCCCCAAGTCAAGGATTTGCTTTTGTGGTCGTGTACACATATGGACTAGAATACTAGATACTTGTATATTCCTTGTACTATGTAGATAGAATATGTACCATGTAAGTATAGTATATAGATACACTCTACAATAATGCAAGAATTAAGGCTAGATTTTATAATTTTGACACTTAAATATAAATCAAAAAGCATTGCCTTTTGGGATGAGTTTGGCAGTATCCCATATCATAAAACATTAGTTAAATTATAGTTTTGCTTTGGGGGAAAATTGAGATAACTGAATTTTTAATTATTTTGTTTAAGGAAAATAACAGTTACATATATTTTTATTCTGTTCCTCTTCTTAGTATTCCATAAATTCCAGTAAATAGGAATATATATAACCTTATGTTTTTGAACCTTTCAAAAATGCTGACATAAAATAAATTTATTTTACATATTGTAAAATATGTCACATATGAGACACACATTTTAAAAGAAGAATATTAATCCTATCATGAACTATGATACTTTCTTCTAAATCCTATTCTCAGTAAAACACGTTTTGGGTATACTGAAATTGATTTCACAACCCAGTGTTGGTTAAAAGTATAACCTGGGGGAAAATGCCTTGATAAAAATTGGTGATAAGTAGTAACTTCATTTTGGTTAGTTGGGCTTTTTCTTTATTAAATTTAGAGGAATTATATGTGGTTGGTAAAGACAAAATTTCGAATGAATTAATGCAGTATTCCACGGTGCTGGAATGACTCAAAATAAGCATATTTTAGAAAGAAATTTTAGATCCTAGTGTTTTACTATTAAAATGTCTGCTTTTTGTGATTGTGATATATAATTAAACCTTTTAAAATATGGCTTTAAAATAGCAGACAATGTTTACCTGAGGAAAGTAATTAAAATATTGGGGAATAAAATTTCTCTACTGGTCTTACCGAATTTAGGAAGTTAATTTTTTATCACCCACTTGTAGAAGACTAGGAAAAGGTGGTATGAGTGATGTTTTATATGTACATATGAACCAACTATATGTGAGTTAATTCAGAGCTTTTACAAGAAATCTTTGTTTATTATTCTAGCTTTGTGATAAAGCTGCTATTATTGAAACATGATAGAATTAGAAGTATATGGGCAGAGAACCTAGCCAATCAATTCCTTTTTAGACATTTCAGTCTATAGAAACACACGCAAAAAGTTGACTTTGTTTAATTACATTTCTCACATTTTGGAGTAGGGCACATTTTGACTTTCATGTGGTTGACCAGAGTTCAGTCCCGAGTACCCCATCGTACCCTGAGCCCTGCCAAGAATAAACCCTGAGTGTATTGCTAGGAGTAAGTCCTGAGCACCTTTGAGTGTGACCCAAAATCAGAACAAAACAAAGAGAAGAGATGTAAAATTAAAATTCTAATAAAAACATATAAAGTAATATGTAAATTTTTATTGTATTTATTGATTTCTTACTCTGTCCCTTTCATTGAGTAAGAGATAAATCATTTATTTGTAACCCGGAATTATTTAAACTGAAGTAACTTAGATTTTTCATAAATGTTGAAATTCTACCTTTTTTTGGAATTTCTTGGCCACTTTTTGTCATTCTCAATAGGTACTCCCAACTGTATGCTTTCAATCATTCCCAGCCATACTTGGGAAACTCTGAGTTGTCAGAGATTGAAAGAGGTTTGCTGCATGGAGTAAATGCAATCCAAGTATTCCTTTCTGCCCTGAAAGCATGCCCTTTAAAAAATAAAATATTTTTACTTGCTAACCTTTCTTGCTTATATTTCTGGTAGAAAGTATAGGGTGGACTACAATGTGAAGCTTTGCTATTTTGAAACAAGTTGTATGACAAATTTTTAGTTAATTTTGGTTTTAGGGGATATTGTAAACTCAAAAGTAATGATGCTAGAGGACATATGTTGGTATAGCTTGCCTTTTTCTTACTTTCTTGTCCTGAACAGGTTATGATATGTCATTTATATATTTGCATTGTCTTAAACTGGTATCATTTTAGTATCAAAATGAATTCTAGCTTTTGAAGGAAAAAAGTGAAATATAAAACATAAGTTAGGTAAGATAGTACTCTCTAGTACTTAGGTTGTCATAGGTCTTTTTTGTACACAAATATTTTGTATACAAAATAGATGGCAGACTTGAATAATGGGACCAGGAGTATGGCTAAGGTAGATACATTTCTCATATACATGTGAAGCCCTGAGCTCATTGTTTGGCACTGTGTGACTCCAAAGTACTTCTAAGAGTGACCTAGGTAGCCCTGACACTGCTGGGCTGAGTGCCACATGGTATGATTCCTATACAGAAAGATTTGAACATTAAAAGTGTAAAAGCATGAAAAAAATTGAAGCATAAGTACATGAATTTATAACTCTTGAAGAGAAGGCCTTTCTAACTGGTGTATATAATGCATAAATCATAATGAGAAAAGATGGATTCACTTAAAAACTTTTTCTTATTTTTTTCATCATAAAGATACTATATAAGAAAGAACATACTGAGGAAAATACTTGTTTTTTTCCTTATACCTACCAAAAAGCACATTTAGTAGATATAAGTCTAATTGTAAAACATCTAATAAAATCCCTTTTATTTTTATGTCAGGACTTAGTCAATAATATAGTCCATAAGCAAGAGACACCAGTCCTTGAATTGTTCAGTAAAGTGCCTGAATATTTTGTATTGTCAGGAAGGGAAATGTATGCTAGAGAGAGATAAAAATAAAGAAATATGGGCAGGAGCGATAGCAGAAAGGGCTGGAGTGCATGCCTCATATATGAAGGCCCCAAGTTTGGTCCCTAACATGGTACCCCAAGTTCTACCCAGTGTGGTCCTGGTATCCTCCAAGCATAGCTTAGCTCCGGTGGCACCATCACAGACCTACCGTTGAGTCCACCCAGCTGAATATCTCCAAGAGTGTTCCATGGGCACTCTGAATACGCTGAACATGTCTTGGGATCGTGCCCGCCCTCAAAACAAGCAACCAACCAACCAACCAACCAAAAAAAAAAACAAAGCAAACATATCTGCCAACTCAACTAAGGGCAAGATCCTTGTGAACTAGGGAAGATGTTAGATAAGTTTGGAGAGATTTATGGTGTTGTCTTAATATGTGGCCTTGTCAGAGTTTGCTTTTAATCCTATTGTGATAGGAGCTTGTTGGAAGAATTTGATCAGTAAGGTGGAGAGCTGTTTTGGAGAAGTAGGTAAAAATTAGATTTGAATTAAATGAGGTATTCAAATTTATTTAACCTACTACTTTTTCATAAAGAAAATGGCATGATGGAAGGGATGGGAAGTGGTTCAAATAGGGCTTTATTCTTAGGGATTGCTGGTAGGATTTTCTGTTTGAATGTGAAGTATGGCGAAAAGAGATGACAATGTAATTCCTAGGTCTTATTGCTTTGAACTAATAAGAAAAGGGATATTGTTTGTGAAATGCAGAGGAACAGTTTTGTTAGAGGGTAGGAAATAAAAACATTATTTTGTTAAGTTTCAGATTCACATTAGGCATAGCAGTAAGATCATTGAACATTAAGTTGTACTTTCAAATTTGCACCTAAGAACAGAGGTAATGTTTAGAGATGATAGGAAAGTAGTAGTTATATGGGTAGAGTATTTTGTAAAGCAGTTGATAAAATGAGTTCACTTTGGGTAATGATTCTTATACCTCATTGTACCTGAAGATCTTTTTTTTTCTTTTTCTTTTTGGGTCACACCTGGTGATGCTTGAGGGTTACTTCTGACTCTGCATCAGAAATTACTCCTGGCGGTGCTCGGGGGACCATACGGGGTGCTGGGAATCAAACCCGGGTCGGCTGCATGCAAGGCAAAAGCCTTATCCGCTGTACTGTCCCTCCAGCCCCGTACCTGAAGATCTTTGAAAATATATTGATCCTTGAATCTTACCTGTAAGCATTTAAATCTGCAGTTCTAGATGATTACAATTTTAAAAATACTCCCCCATATCTATTTCTATCTGCTAACAAAAGTTGGTAACAACTAATTAGGCAAGTAGGAGCTATGCGTTTTCTGCTAGATTTGGCAATAAAATTATAGTGGTAAGAGAAACCTAAATGGATGAGGTTAGAGTGTAAATGAGAAGTCCGATTATAAGGACTGTAAAAATTTAGCCGAAAAGCAAAGTTGAAAATGAAGCAGTAGCTGGAGGCCAACTATCTTTAAAGCAAAAATACCTTGATATTTCAACAGCTGTACCTTAAAGTATGGGTGGGAAAATTCATAAAAGTTTATGTGGATTACCAGTATAAGAACTTAGAAAAAATACAAATTTCCTGCTGTATTTTTTATGAATGTATTTTATAGTCATTTAACTAGAGATCAAGTAATTAGATTTTTTCATTCTTTAGTATAATGTCTTATGTTCTCTGATTTAATCACAAAGCAATGCATTTAAACTATCTTTTATTTCTTTAAGGCTGATAAAGAATTTGTATGGTCTTTGTGGAAACGTCTCCAGGTGACAAACCCAGATGTCACACAAGCAGTCAGTTTGGTTGTGGAAAGGTGAGATCTGAAGTTATTTTTTTCATGGGTATTTGATTTGTCAAATTTGTTTTTCTTCATTGTTAAATTTAAGAGAGGATGCTAATACTCTCAGAATATTCATTTGACTTCCAAATAAATGTGGAGAATGATGTCATAAGAGGTGTCAGTTAACAAGAGTATCTAGCTTGTATCTTCTGCTCATTTTTGACACTTTTTTGGAATTTGTGTGGGTAAGAGTTAAAACTAATTTAAATACTGTGTCCACAGGTGTGTATGTGTAGCAATTATAATTTAACTTTAAAAATTGGAAACTTATCTAGCTTCTTAGATCCACTTCCTGGACATGATCCTACCTAGGCATGGCTTGGTATATTACCCTAAGATATTTCCAATGTGTACTTAAAATCTTGGGATGTCCTCTCTGTGCAGAATAAGTATTCTGAAAGAGGTTCAGAAATTTCATTTACTATTCTTCATTACCTTATAGAGCACCTAGTCTTACAGTCTCAGATTATTGTAACTTTGTCATTAGAAATAGTTGAGTGATGCTGGATATTGCCTACCAAATATTTGGTTTATGGTCCTTTGACAGAGAATAGCAATTAAAACATGTGCTTTCCTATTCAATAGATTTCATTACATTTTTTAAATGAGAAGAGAAGAATATAATTGCTTTTTCCTTTTCATAGATTGGATGATATAATATGAATATAATTTTAAAATAATTTGAACTCTGTTCACCTCTGGGGCCTTCAGTTCTGAGATCATTCCAAATTACCTAGAAATGAATTTTTAAAAATCTATGACACTTGCCTTCATATAATTTCAGTTTTCTTGGTTGTTGTGAACTTTTTTTTTTGGGGGGGGGTTACACCCAGCAATGCTCAGAGGTTACTCCTGGTTCTGCACTCAGGAATTACTCCTGGCAGTGCTGGGGGACCATATGGGATGCTGGGAATCAAACCCGGGTTGGCCGAGTGCAAGGCAAATGCCCTACTCGATGTGCTACCACTCCAGCCACAGGTAATTGTGAACTCTTAATCAGCTTTTTTCTAATGTTGCTTCTGTGTCTGGTTCAGTTTTTTTTTTTCTTTTCTTCTTCTTTTTTTTTTTTTTTTGGTGATTCCAGTTTAGTTTTTTGTTGAAGTATTCTTTTTATGTCCTTAAGCATACTTGACCTGAAATGTGATCAGTCTTAGTCAGAGTATCAATCTTATGTAGAATAAGTCTTTTAGAAGATATATCTTTTGGATATCAATCTTTAGCCACCTCCATTTTTATTTGTATCTATCTTTAAAATTTCTAGTTTATTTTAAAATATTTTCTTTCTGAGACCATTCCATTAATTTTTATTTTTCTTTTGGAAATTGCAGAGGAAGATAGTAAGATGTTTTTAGAACCTTATCATTTAAATTTTATTTTCCCACATTTTGTAATATGTAAAATCACATACATATAAATTTATAAAGCAGTATCTGTAAATAAATGTATAATTTTTTTTTCTTTTTGTGTCACACCTGGTAATGCACAGGGGTCACTCCTGGCTCATGCACTCAGGAATTACCCCTGACGGTGCTCAGGGGACCATATGGGATGCTGGGATTTGAACCCGAGTCAGCTGCGTGCGAGGCAAATGCCCTACCCGCTGTGCTCTAACTGCAGCCCTAATAAATGTACAATTTATATATAAATATAAATCTTGACATATATATATATATATGTAATATATATAGTGTGGGACTCAAAGCCTTTTTTGTCCTTACTTTTGTTTTTAAGCCACACCTGATAGTGCTCAGAGCTTACTCCCCGCTTTGTGTTTAGAGGTCACTCCTGGCAGTGATCGGGAACCATATGTAGTACCAGGAATCAAAGTGGAGTTGACCACATGCAAAGCAGGGCTCTACCCCCTGTACTGTTTCTCCAGCCCTTCAAAAGCCTTTTGCTAATTAGACAATTAGTGAAAATATTTGGAGATTATTCTTTTGAAAACATGATTTAAAAACAGTGTGGATAGCATACATTCGGGCAGTTTAATAAAATTTCGATCTCTAGTTCTTAGCAGTGGTTTTCCAAGTGATGTTGACAGATGAGATTTAGAAGTCTTACAAAATAAGGATTCCAGATAATTCTGATTTACATCCATAGATTGTACACTAAGGTACCTTGCATTTTGAGTTGATTTTTGAAACTGGGAACCTGCAAGTGGCATCATAAATAAATAATTATTACTTAGAGAACCAAATGGTATGTTTATGCCTGTTGAAAAGGGAAAATTATATGACATTTAATCTTTATCTTTTAAAAATATTGAAAGAATTTGGACTGGAGAGATAAAACAGCAGGCAGGCCTTTTACTTTGCACGTGGCTGACCTGGGTTTGATCCTTGGCACCCCATATGGTTCTCCAAGCACTGCTGGGAGTGATCCTTGGGTGGAGAGCCAATAGTAAGTCTAGAGTGTTATTGGAAGAGGCCCTCCAAAACAAAACAAATCTAAAAATTAAAGTAAAACAGATTTATCTTCTCATATGGTTTATTATTTACTCAGATTATGCTACATTTAGTTTTCTTCTTTGGTGTGTCTCAAACTTACTCTGCAGCATTCCCCTTCTCTGAAATTTTTAGTTGCTGTTCTTTTCTGTTTTTCCTTATCATAAGGGATGCCTCCATTCAGAGTATCATGCTAAGTGAAATGAGTCAGAAAAAGAGGGGCAGACATAGAATAACTGCACTCACTTGTGGAATATAAAATAACATAATGTGAGACTGACACCCAAGGACAGTAGAGACAAGGGCTAGAAATATTGCTCCATGGTTGGTAGCTTGCCTCATGAGCTGAGGGAGAAGGTATCTGGAATAGGAAAGGGATCACTAAGTCAATGATGGTTGGAGGGATCCTTTGGGATGGGAGATGTGTGCTGAAAGTAGATAAAAGGACCAGATGTGATAGCCTCTCATTATCTGCATTGCAAACCATAATGCCCCAAAGTAGAGAGGGAATATGGGGGAAATTGTATGCCATAGAGGGAGGGGAAGGGGTGAGATGGGGGGATACTGGGGATATTGGTGGAAAATGTGCACTGATGGAGGGATGCGTGTTCCATCATTATATGACTGAAATTCAAACATGAAAGCTTTGTAACTATCTCATGGTGATTCAGTCATTAACAAAAAATGCCTCCATTCAAACAGTTGTATAATAAACTGAAGACATTCTTCCTGTGTCCTAGTTATGATATGAATTTGGATCAGTTTACCCTAAGATTCATTTTAATTATATACTTGAACTAGTTTTAGTGTCTAGGATTCTATTTTTTCCTTCTTTTTTTAAAAATTTCCTTTTCAAAATTCATTCGATTCCTCTGCCTGTCTTGGAGAGCCCGGCAAGCTACTGAGAGTATCTCGCTAGCATGGTAGAGCCTGGCAAGCTATCCATGGTGTATTCTATATCAAAAACAGTAACAACAAGCCTCACTTGGAGACGTTACTGGTGCCCGCTCGAGCAAATCGATGAGCAACGGGATGACAATGACAGTGACAGTGATTTTGGAAAGACTGCACAAATTTTCCACTTTTTGACTCCTTGCATGTCCATAATCTTGTTGGTACTTGCTGAAATAAAATTTTGTATTTATGTAATCACCTTTGGGTTTTTGAGAGTATAGGTCTTAATTTTTTTCTTTTTAGCCTTCGTAGTCCTACTAGACCGGAACCATAGCACAGCGGTTAGGGCATTTGCCTTGCACTCGGTTGACCTGGGTTCAATTCCTCCATCCCTCTAAGAGAGCCCGGCAAGCTACCGAGAGTATCCTGCCCGCATGGTAGAGCCTGGCAAGCTACCTGTGGCATATTCTATATGCCCAAAACGGTAACAAGTCTCACTATGGAGATGTTACTGGTGCCTGGTCGAGCAAATCGATGAACAACGGGATTACATTGCTATAGTGCTACAGTGCTACAGTAGTGCTACTAAGTGTAAGTATGATTCCAAATGCAATTTATATTCTTGTTTTTGGGTATCTTATTTGAAGCATTTCCATTTTCTCTTTGCATGTAATGTTGTAAATTTTAAATGTCATTTATTAATTTGGGTCTTTAAAAATTTCATTCTGTCTTAGCCTTTGGTGGTTCCTGTCCTTATTAAGATTTCTTCTGATGAAGTAATCTTATATGTGTGTTTTAAATTATTGTCTTACTGTTTTTTCTTTCAGTTTTGTGTTAGAGTTTGGACTTTCTGAAATTGGCCTGGGTCTTCTAAGTGGTCTTCTGTTTTTCATTCCAACATATAAAGAGCTTTTTATGTTAACCCTATTTTATTACCTTAATTTTAGAAAACATACCAATTCAAAAAAGATGTATGCATGCCTATACTAATTGCAGTACTGTTTACAGTAGCCCAAAACTAGAAAAAGCCTGTATGCCCATCTACAGATGACTGAATTAAGAAATTGTGCAATATGCAGTGGGATAGTAACTCTAACTGAAAATTTTGTGTTTTGCTACAATATAGACAGAATTAGAGTGAGTCTTTAAACCCGAAGGAAAAATACCATATGATAACTTATATATGTGGTATAAAAACAAACAAGAAAATAGGTGATAATTGCCAGTGCGACCAAACCCTTAAATACATGACAAAGCAGAATATTTTGTGAGGATGGGTAGATAGGAAAGGGTCTGCAAGCAGTGATGGAAGGATGGGGACACTGTGGCGGGATGGTGTAGTAACATTGTACCTCTTAAACATTTGCACTTCTCTAATTTACTCAATGTCAATAAATAAAATGAACTAAAATTGTTTTTTGATAATTGTGTTATTTCTGAACTCACAAATCTGATTTATTGATCAGTGTGTCTGTCCCCCCCATTTCTGTGCTGTTTTAATATATATTTACAATTTTTTATTGAGTCATCATGTCAACGTGAAAGTTACAAAAATTTCATGATTGTGTTTCAGTCATACAATATTCCAACACCCGTCCCTCACAAGTGTACCACCAATCACCAAATATTCTCTGTATCCATACTCCCGCCACCCCCTCCTCCACTCCAGCCTACTTTTATGGTAGGCACTTCTCTCTCTCGCGCGCGCGCTTGCGCTTTCTCTCTCTCTCTCTCTCTCTCTCTCTCTCTCTCTGTGTCTCTACCCCCACCCCCTTTTAGGCATTATCGTTTGCAATACAGATACTGAGAGGCCATTATGTTTGCCCACTTTCTGTGATGTTTCATTATCATCACTTTGTAGTATAATTTGAAATTGGGGAATGTGATTATTCTTTTTTATTTTTATTTATTTTTGTAATTGAATCATCATGAAATAGACCATCACAAAGATATTCATGATGGCATTTCAGTCATACAATATCCCAAGACTCATGACTCATCCCTCCACCAGTGTATGTTTCCCACCACCAGTGTTGCCCGTTTCCCTCCCATCCCCTCTTCCCACCACCCTACATCCTCCCCTTAAGCCTTAAGCCTCTATGGCAGGCATCCTCTCTCTCTCTCTCTCTCTCTCTCTCTCTCTCTCTCTCTCTCTCTCTTTCTCTCTCTCTCTCTTTCCCCTTTTGTGCATTATGGTTTGCAACTGGGTTGTAGCTTTGTGGTGTTCTGGATGTGACTGCCAGGGCTTCTGGAGTTGGAGAGAGGTGGGGAAGTAGCCCATCCCAACCCTGAAGAGCCTGGAGATTTCAGTCATAAAACCTCATATTTGAACCTTTCTCGAAGAAGAAATCCAAATGGCCAAAATGCACATGAAAAAATGCTCTTATCACTAATCATCAGGGAGATGCAGATCAAAACAACAATAAAATATCATCTTACACCACAAAGACTAGCCCACATCTGAAGGAACAAAATCAACCTGTGTTGACATGGATGTGGGGAGAAAGGGACTCTCCTTCACTGATGGTGGGAATGCCAACTGGTTCAGCCCTTTAGGAAAACAGTATGGACGTTTCTCAAAAAATTAGAAATTGAGCTCTCATTCGACCCAGCAATACCACTTCTGGGAGTATACTCCAGAAGTGCATAAAAATATAATAGAAATGACATCTGCACGTGTATGTTCATTGCAGCACTGTTTACAATAGCCAGAATCTGGAAAAAAAACGAGTGCCTGAGAACAGGTGACTGGTTAAAGAAACTTAGGTACATCTACACAATGGAATACTATGCAGCTGTTAGAAAAGATGAAGTCATGAACTTTGCATATAAGTGGATCAACATGGAAAGTATCATGCTAAGTGAAATGAGTCAGAAAGAGAGGGACAGACATAGAAAGATCACACTCATCTGTGGAATATAAAATAACAGGGTAGGAGACTAATACCCAAGAATAGTAGTATACAATACCAGGAGGTTGACACCATAGCTTGGAACTTGGCCTCACACGCTGGGGGAAAGTCATACCAAATGGAGAAGGGAACACCAAGTAAATTGTGAGTGGAGATCCCATGTGGTAAGGGAAATGCGCGCTGAAAGTGGACTAGTGTCCGAACATGATGGCCACTCAATGCCCCTATTGCAGACCACAATACCCAAAAGGAGAGAGAACAAATTGGAATGCCCAGAGGCGGGGTGGGGTGGGGGGGATGGGATCGGGGGATGGGAGGGATACTGGGTTCATTGGTGGTGGAGAATGGACACTGGTGGAGGGATGGGCTCCCGAACACTGCATGAGGGAAAAACAAGCACGAAATGTTTGAATCTGTAACTGTACCCTCACTGTGACTCACTTGTTTAAAAAACAAAACAAAACAAAACTTAGGTACATCTACACAATGGAATACTATGCAGCTGTTAGAAAAGATGAAGTCATGAAATTTGCATATAAGTGGCTCAACATGGAGAGTATCATGCTAAGTGAAATAAGTCAGAAAGAGAGGGACAGACATAGGAAGACTGCACTCATTTGTGGAATATAAAGTAACAAGATGGGAGACTAACACCCAGAGATAGTAGAGATAAGAACCAGGAGTATTGCTCCATGGCTTGGAAGCTGGCCCCACATGCTGGGGAAAAGACAGTTCAGAGAGAAAAGGGACCACCAAGTAAAGGATGCTTGGAGGGCCCGCTCAGGATGGGACATGTGTACTGAAAGTGAAAGTAGACTATAGACTGAACATGATGGCCACTTAATACCTATGTTGCAGACTACAACACCCTGAAGGAGAGAGAGAGTAAAAAGGGAATCCGTCTGCCACAGAGGCGGGAAGGGGGGTGGTGGGGTTGAGGGGAGGGATACTGTGAACCTTGGTGGTGGAGAATGGGCACTGGTGAAGGATGGGTATTTGATTATTGTATGACTGAAATACATACATTTTGTGAAATGTAAGCACGAAAGTTTGTAAGTCTGTAACTGTACCGCACGTTGATTCATTAAAAAAAAAAAAACCAATAAACCTACACACCCGAATTTTCAGCAGATAAGTACCTTGGTAAGGTTTGTCCTGAAATAGTGAAGTCTGGTTGGGGGTATGACAGTAATTTTGGATTGTGGGAGCAAGTGGTTGTCAGAGGGCTCTGCTAGGGTGACTTGCCCCTCTCTGATGTATCCCGTTTGTAAAGCCTTAAGTGCATCTGAAATTATTTGTGGTTTCTGATTTCTTTTGCAACTTGTTTATGGGTCTCTGAAGCAAGGCCATTGGAAGAGCTTCCATGGAGGTGCAGGAGTTGGTTCAGGATGGTGACTGCTGGTGCTTTGAAGAGTGTAGGGAAGTGTAGGGGAGGTAGCCTATCACTACTGTGAGACAGCCCAGAGATTTCAGTCACAAAACCTGCACACCTGAAGTTTTAGCAGGTTCGTATCTTGGTGAGGTCTCTCCTGGGGCAGTGGAGTGCAGTCTAAGATATGGAGGTAAATTTGGATTGTGGGAGCAAGCTTGGACTGACCTCTGCTTGGACAGGCACCAGGGCTGACCCCTCCCCCCTCAAAGCCCCTGATGTACCCTGCTTGTACAGCTTTATGTGAGTCCGAGATTAATTGTGGCTTCTGATTTATTTCGAGGTTTATTTATGGGTCTCTGAAAGACAGACAGTAAATGAGCTTGTGTGGCTGAGCTGGAGATGGTTTGTGGACGTGGCTCCCACATACTTAATTTTTGGCCGTTTAATTTCTCAGGAAACTTGGTTTGAGTTGTTGGAGTCCGGCCAGAGGGATAGTGGTGATTTTGGGGTGTCAGTAAGCCCAAGGGCACCATCAGGCTGCTGATGCACTTGCCCCGCTGGTCCAGGTTGACCTGCCAGTAGTGCTGTGCCCCCACGACCCCTGTAGTGACAGCAGCAGTGGTCCCAGGAGGGACCAGGACTGGCTCCAGGGCTCCCACAGTACACAGCTTGGGAACTCTGGGGAGGTAACAGCCACCAGTCCAGCAGAACCTGACCAGTGGGCACATGCCCCCATCTTTGGTTTCCAGACAGTTTGCACTCAAGAAGATTTTCTTCTATAATACGCTGTGGGCAGCGCAGGCTGTTCCAGGGAGGAAATGGCAGCTGGGTTGCCTCACCGGTGGCAAATCACTGGGGCCTCATGGGGGCTTGCTGAGTGCCTCCTAAACTCTGGGACCTTAATACACTCACTCCACAGTAGTGCTAAGTTGAACCTGAAGTGCTCTGTTCAAACCCCTTAACACTCTGCTGCCGCCCATAGCACCGAGAGCTGTGGGACCTCCAATGGTGTGCAACCAGCTGGTTGTCTGTTGTGTTTAATGATGCTCTCCCTGAGCCAAAATATCCAAGGGACACCCATGCTCACTCATGCAGAAATTCTGTGGCCCCATTGGCTGTTTAGAGCATTGATTGCAGCTGTCTCTCTGGTGCTTGCTGCTGTCATCTTCCAACCCTCAATGATTCATTTTTTTATTTTTTAAATTTTATTTATTTATCTTATTAGTGAATCACTGTGAGGTACAGTTACAGACATACAATCTTCCGTGCTTACATTTCAGTCATACAGTGGTCAAGTATCCATCCCTCCACCAGTACCCATTTTCAGTGATTCATTTTCAGTTATTACTATTTCCAGGAGATTTTTACTGTTTGGGGCCTTTTGATTACAAATAAATCTTATGATTTTGTCAGGTTTTATTTTTCTGAAGAATTCTACTGTAATTTTGATAGGGATTGCATTTAATTTCTATGTAGCTTTAGGCAGTATAACCCTTTTAGTTATTCTTCCAAACCGTGGTACTATCTTTCCATCTCTTTGTGACATCTCTTTCTTTCAATACTTCTGATAGTTTTACATGTACAGGTCTTTCATTTTGGTTAAATTTACTCGGAAGTATTTAATATGCGCTTTAAACATGTACTTGTGCATGGAATTTTCCTGATTTCTCTTTTATTTATTTATTTTTTGGAGGAAGGTGTACATCTCTCTTGAGTGGTGCTCAGGGGCCTCTAGGGACATACCTGATGTTATGCGGCAAACTGGGCCAGTGGTCAGTGTGAGAACATGAGGATTAAGTGGTTCTTGGGCCTTTGGTGCGGGGACCACCAGCACCACTCCTGAAAGTTCTTGGGGGCCCTCCAGCACCACACCTCATAATACCCTAGAGGCTATTTAGTGCTAGAGATCAAACCCAGGTCAATCCTGCATGTATTAAAACCTGTACTATCTCCCTAGTCACATGATTTCTCTCTTTGCTAGTTCATTATTATATAAGTAAGGACAACATTTTTGTATATTAGTTTTGTTGCCTGCCACTGGATTCCACTTATTTCTAATAGCTCTTCCATGGAGTTTTTAATATATTCTTTATATATTAGGGCATTATCAGATATTGCTTATTGTTTTTCCTTGATTCTGTTTTCCTTCAAATACTTGATCCTTAACTACCTTTATGTTTTTGAGTGGAAGTTTAGATTGCTTAATATCACATGCTGCTCATATGGGTTTACTTTACAGTTTTGTATTTCCAGAAGACTTCCAGTGGGAAGGTCCACTGTGGAATGGCTTTATTTATTTATATATGTATGTCTTTGGGGGCTACAATTGACAGTGTGGGATTCTCCCTGGCTGTGTACTCAGGAATCACTCCTAATGGGGTTTGAGGGACTATTGGGAACATATGGGGTGCTAGAGATCAAGCCTGAATTGGGTAACTACATTGCACAGCATGGTAGTTACCCTACTGCTCTATTAACCATTTTTTTCCTTTGCTAGTTTTCCCTGTGTTGAACTCAGGACGTCACTCACAGTATGCATATGTTTTACCATTGAATATATCTCCAGTTTATACATTTCAGAATTAAATTTTCATATTTTTGTATACAAATGGGCTGGAGCAATAGCAGAGGGGGTAGGGTATTTGCCTTGCACGTGGCCGACCGGGTTTGATTCCTCCGTTCATCTGGGAGAGCCCCGCAAGCTACCACGAGTATCCCGTCCTGATGGCAGAGCCTGGCAAGCTACTCGTGACGAATTCAATATGCCAAAAACAGTAACAACAAGTCTCACAACAGGACGGCAGTGGTACAGTGCAGTGCTTGTGTACAAATGTTTAATCCATTTTGCGAGGTTGGCTGACATACCTGGTAGTGGTCGGGGCTTACTTTTGGCTCTGTCCACAGAGATTACTTCTGGTCAGGCTTGGGAGATCACATAGGGTACTTGGGCTCAAACCATGGTGAGCTGCATGCAAGGCAAGTACCCTACCTGCTATCTATTTCTCTAGCTCCCTATTTAATTCTTTGTAATTTTAGTTAGAACCATTTCTTAAGCTTGGTGACTATAATGTACAAACAATTATTGTTTATTGAGCTCATGTTTTTCAAGTGTACTACATTTGTTTATTCTGTTATTTTTCAGTAAATTATTTAGGATATAATATAAATTTTATCTTCAAAAATGGAGCCTTTCTTTTCTAGAGAGGAAGAAGCAAGCATCTTGATGCCTTTCTTTCTTTTGACTACTTGTGCTGGGTAGAACTTCAGTATGTTATTGAGTAGTAGTGGTCAGCTTTGTTATCTTCCTGATTATAGGGAGAAATTATCCAGTCTTTCAACATTAAGTTGTCTGTGATTTTTGTTTGTATTTTTAGTATACTTCCCTAAGTGTGTTTAGTAAGATCCTCTCCTTTCAAGTTTTCTATTTTTTTGGGGGGTGAGTGGGGAGGACACATGGTGGTTCTCAGGGATTACTCCTGGCTCTGCACTCAGGGATTATGCGTGGTGGGGAATGTATAGGGTGTGGAGAATTGAATTCTGGTTGGTCACATGCAAGCTCTCTATCCACTTTATTATCACTTGGTTCCCTATGGGTATCCTTTCTATTATTTTGTTGTATTTTGATTATGAAAAGTTGTTGGATTTTTCCAAATATAATTTATCAGTTGAGATGATACATGTGATGTTTTTGGTATTCTGTTTATAAGGTATTATGTTAATTAATTTTCAGGGGTCAAACCGACTTTGTGTTCTTGGGGGGGTAGATTCTACTTGATTGTGGTAAGTTTTTGAATATGTTTGGATTTTCGTTGCTGGTATTTTTGGAGGATTTTTTACAGCTATACTTTTAAGGGATATTTGTGAACTTTTATCATTTTTAAAAATTATATTTTAGGGAGCCACACCTGTGCCCTCGGTAGCTCAGGGTTTTTTCTTTTGGCACTTAGTTCATTGGTTCCCCCAAACACTATCAAGAATCATCCCTGGGATAACAGGGATTGAGCCTGAATTGGCTGCAGCAAGGGAAGTCCTACTTGCTGCATTTTTACTCTGACCCTTGTCTGTTTTTCTATATTAGGGAAATTCAGACTTTATAAAATTTATTAGGAAGTGTTTCCTTTTTCTAGTTTTTAGTTTGTTTTGTTTTGCTTTGTTTTGTGTTTTAGTGTCCCAAGTGGTGCATTGGGCCACTGGTGATTCTTGATTAACCAGACAGGCATTTTTATGTGAGCGCTTGAATATGCTTGCTGTTCAGTCCCTACAGTGCTGTCAATACCTACTCTACCCTGTTGTTGCTCAGGGTTCTCCAGGGATATAATCACCAGTGCTTGAGATATCATGTGGTGCTGCTGCTTTTGTCTTTTATTTGTCTAACTTCACTCAGCATGATGCTCTACAAATCCATATACATAGAGCAGGTTGCATGATACTATCTCTTATATCTAAGTAGTCGTTGTGTGTGTAGATAGTATAGTTTCTTGATCCAGTTATGTGTTTTAGGGTTGTTAGCAGATTAGCAGATTTTGGCTAATTTTAATAGTGCTGCAATGAACATAGAGATGGAACTGTCCTTTCTAAATAGAGTTTTTAGACAGTTGGGTGTAGATGCCAAGACATGGAGTTGTTGGATTATATGAAAGCTCAATTCCTAATTTTTCACAAAATGTCCTTATTATTCCAAAAACGATGAGCCAGTTTACCTTCCCACCAGTAGTGAATTAGGTTGACTTTTTTTCCCACATTGATGTGAACACTGGTCATTCTTTGTGATATGTTCTAGTCTCATGATGTGAGATGTTTTATCATTGTTTTTATTTGCATTTCTCTTGTGATAAGTGATGCAGAATATATTTTTATATACCTTTTGACCATTAGTATGTGTTCTTTGAGGAAGTTTATTTTGGCCATTTTTTCTCTTGCAGTGCAGAAGCATCTTTGTTTGATGTAGTCCCATTTGTTTATCTTTGCTTCTGTTTGCTTGTCTAGAGGCACTGAATCGTAGAAAACACCCTTAGATTCCGTATTGTGAAGTGTTCTAAGTTTTCATCAGTCTAATTTATATCTTCAGATTTGACGTCAAGGACTTTAATCCATTTTGTTTTGACTTTTAGGCATTGCAGTACAAAGGGATCTAAGTCCTTTTTTCCTCCTTGGCATATGAATGACCTGTTTTTCCATCTCTCTTTGTTGGAGAGACTTTCTCTGCTCCACGTAATACTTTTCACTTCTTTATCAAAGACATAACTGTCCATATACCTGAGTATCTGTCACTGAACTCCCTATACTGTTGCATTAGTCTGAGAGCCTGTCCTCATTTCATTTTCAAACTCTTTATAACAGTAGCTTTATCGTATAGTTTAAAATTGAGGATAAATTATTTCTATTCGATATTAATATATTATTACAGCTTTTTTTGTGGTTCTTTTTTTACATTTCTCTGTACTTAAAATATATTTGTATATTTGATTCTATAACATGTATTAAGTAGACAGAATATATTTATTTTTTTTATTAAATCACTGGGAGATACAGTTGCAAAGCTTCCTTGTTTGAGTTTCAGTCATACAATGATCGAATACCCATCCCTCCATCAGTGTGCATTTTCCCCATCAATGTCCCTAGTATTCCCCCCAAAACTAACCCTCCCCCTCCTCCTATGGCAGATAATTTCCCTCTTACTTTCTGCTTTTGGGCATTATGATTTGCAATACAGATACTGAGAGGCCATCATGTTTGGTCCTTTATCTACTTCCAGCACACATCGCCCATCCTAAGCGATTTCTCCAACCATCATTGACTTAGTGATCCCTTCTCTACCCCAACTGCCTTCTTCCCCAGTTCATGAGGCAGCTTCCAAACATGGTGCAATTTTCCTGGCCCTAGTCTCTACTGTCCTTAGTTGTTAGCCTCATATTATGTTATTTATAGGCAGAATATATTCAGTTTCTTTATTCAGTGACAAAACCCCTGCCTTTTAACTTATATTGTCTAATAAAATTATATTTAATTTTTTTTTGCTTTTTGGGACACAGCCAGCAATGCTCAGGGGTTACTCCTGGCTCTGCACTCAGGAATTATTCCTGGCAGTGTTTGAAACCATATGGGATGCTGGGAATCGAGCTCGGGTTAGCTGCGTACAAGGCAAATGCCCTTCCCTCTGTGCTATCACTCCAGCCCCTATATTTAATTTTTGTTAACGAGATAGTTGAATTCATGTGTGCTATTTCACTATGTTTTCTACATGTTTTCCTTTATTATATAAAGTGAATATTTTTCATGTATCATTGAAAAAATTTTTTTGGTGTTTGGGCCACACCCAGCAGTGCTCAGGACTTACTCCTGATTCTGCACTCAGGAATCACTCCTGGCAGACTCTGGGGACCATATGGGATGCTGGGGATCAAACCTAGATTGACTACATTCAAGGCAAATGCCCTTCCTGCTGTATTCCTGCTCTGACCCTGAAAAGTTTTTTGTTTATTGTACTTTGTCCACACCTCGTGATATTCTAAGCTTACTTCAGACTCTGTACTCACTCAGGGATCACTCTTGGAGGTGTTCAGGGGATCGTCTGTGGTACTTGGAATTGAACTGGTGTTGCTTGTATCAAGGAAAGCACCTTAATCCCTAAACTTTCTCTCTGGCCTTGAGCATTTCAAGTTTTAAATGATTTATTCATTAAAGTGTTCTGTTCTTTTAGTGGTTACTTTAAAGTTTGTTGAATATAATTACACTAAACTTCAGAATACCTATGTTTAATTCTAGTGACATATAGAAAAAATACTGTAATATAACATTATTCTCATTGTTTCAAATTGTTGTAAATTTAACATTAGCATTACTAATACAAGAAACCTTACAATTGATTTATTATATGTGGTGATTTCCTTAGCCTAATGCCATCTTCACCCATGCCAGTTTGTGCTATTATTGTCACATGTTACATGTTTATTTGCTTTAAGGCTATGGATATGTTATATACAAATGATCTCGTTATTTTCTGATTTGTTAAAAGAAATAAAATATATGCTATTAAAATGTCTTTATCATAATTACTTTTATCACGGTGGTTGTTATATTTTGTTTTGGATGTGAGTTACTATCATGAACAGTTCTTTTAGTTTTGACCACACTTGGTAGTGCTAGGGAGTGTCATTCTTGGTGGTGCTTGGGGACTATGTGATATCAGGATTGAATCTTGGTCATGTGAAGCATCTGCTCCTATCTTTGAGTCATTTTCTGGTTGACCCTTTATGGTCTTAGAGTGTTGTCATAACTTCTTTGTTAGAGGACAACAGGAGGTTCTTTTGCATATTTTAAATTGAAATTATAGGTTACCACTTCCTGTTCCCCTTCCAGGTGCTGGCCCCTCACTGCATCCCTCTAACTCTAACCCACGTGCATGCACTATGGCCCCAGACTTGCACCTTCCCCAGCCTGAAAGCCCACATACTCACAAAGGGAATCCCTGGGACCAGATCCAGCAGCCTTTTGCTGCCAGACCCCATTCCTCTGCCAGGCACTGACTCCTCACCACATCCTTCTAATCTCTAATTCTAAAACCATGGGGATGGCTACGCTAGTGTGACTGTGTAAAAAACCTGCTTCATATATATCTTATATTGAAGGCAGAGAGGGAAATTCCTATTTCACAAACTCTAACCTGTGAGTTAATTCAAGCAAGTAACTTGCTGAAAATTTTGGGAGGGCATACTCAAACAACATTGCACAATCAGGAAAATAACCTGAACACCAGATGTAGTATTGGTAGTTGCCTGGTATTAACAACCCAGCAGATCCATTATCAAGTAATGGGGAATTTAAATCTCCATCATTAATACTCAGGTATCAAATACCATGATATTCAAAGAACAATAGGGAAACTAAGGCTCACAGCAAACCAAGGCCACCAAAACTCTTGAGTTTGGTTGATGAGTATCTAAAATGAACACTCCTTGTGCTGGCAATAAAGATTAAGCAAGCACTTGCCAGTGACATTAAGCAATCACTAGGTGACAAATTCAACCAACTTAAAAAAGAATTTTTTCAGGAGGCGAGAGATTCCATAAAATGAAAATGAAGGAGCTAAATAACATGCTAACAGGCCATAGTAGTAAAACCTCACAAAGGGAGAGCCATATCGATGAACTTAAAGATATAGGCCAGCATTGATAAAGAAGTTGGAAAGGAATAGAGGAAAGAATGGACAAAAATGTAAAGTGCTTAATGAACAAAGATAGGAAAAATAACCTCGGAGTTATTAGGAATACCAGAAACTGAGGACAAAGGGAGAGGAGATGACAGAGTGGTAGGAGAGACAGTAGCCGAGAACTTACCCACTCTGTGTAGGGACAGCTGCAGAGATTTAAGAGACCAAAACAGTACCAGCAAAATAGCCACAAACAGAATAACACCAAGACACATAGTAACCAAACTGATAAAAACCAAAGAGAGAGATCGACTTCTTAAAGCAGCAGGAGCGAAGAAAAAAACATAAATATAAGGGAAATAAAATAAAGAATCACAACATACCTCCCATACAGAATGGCAAGAATAGAGTGGAATGACATATTCAAATTACTAAATGAACTAAACTTTTTGACGAGTCCACTACTCAGCAAAAAAGTGGATTTTTAAAGCTAAATTTAGATGCGAGGAAGGCATAAAACCATTCTTAGAAAACAAGAGCTAGTGATATTTATGATAACTAAAATGACCCTGAATGAACTTCTGAAAGGCCACTTATAAAAAAATAAATAGCCACTTATAGAAGTTGCAACTCTACACAGTAAAATGGCATCACAGCCTTTTAAATCAATAATGTTAGTGGACTAAACCCTCCCATCAAAAACATAGTGACAGCTAGATCAGGAAACAAAATCCATCCATTTGCAAGAAACACATCTAAAATCACAGAATAGACATAGGTTCAGAGTAAAAGAATGGAAAACAGTTATACAAGCCAGTGGGGCGGGGGTGGGAGGAACTGGAACACCCATACTTATATCCAACCAAATTGCATTCAATCTAAAGAAAGTAATTAGAAACAGAGATGGGCACTGCTTATTGATTAAGGAAATAATAAAGCAAGAAATACTCTAATCACTGGGGGTATGGTGTTGCCAACAGGCCAACCTGTACCTGCGGGGCAAGTGCATCAACAGCCTGATGGTGCCTTCAGGCTTCCTGACACCCCAAAATTGCCGCTCTGCCTTGGGATCAAGTTTACCATGGCCAAAAGTTAGGTATGTGGGAGCCATACCCACAAACCATCTCTGGCTCAGCTATACAAGCTCATTTATTGGCCTTGCTTCAGAGACCCATAAATAAATCTCGAAAGATCAAAAGCTAGAGACACAGCAGTGAGTCCTAGAAGACACCACAGAGCTGGAGATCTCTCTGGGCCCCATATTGAGTCAGTTTCACCAAGGTAATCCAGATGGAGCAGGTGCAGTCTCCCTGCCTACTCCAGATGAAATCCCAGTGACCAAGAGCTTCCACAAGCAAGGCCCAGGTATGTGGGTATCAGGACTAAATCTCCATGCCACAGGGTGACAGAGATGCCAGGCTGTCCCTCCCTGTCTCCCCACCCACTCATTGGCCTTGCTGTCACCCCGCCCCCCCCCCCCCCCCCCCCCCGCAATGTGCCTTCGGGTACCATCTTAGCGCACCAAAAGCCTTGGTCCAGAGACACAGCCGTGAGTCCCAGAAGACACCACAGAGCCAGAGAGCTCTCTGGGCCCCAATCCGAGCCAGTTTCACTGAGCCAGTCACCCAGATGGAGCAGGTGCAGTCTCCCCACCTACTCCAGATGTAATCCTGGAGACTAAGAACTTCCACAAGAAAGGCCCAGGTATGCGGGTTCCAGTACTATATCTCCATGCTGCATGGTGGCAGCGGCGCCAGGCTGTTCCTACTTGGCTCCCTGCCTGCTTGTCAGCCTGGCCTCATCCCCACAGTGTGCCTCTAAGCGCTGTTTTAGTGCACCAATAGCCCTGGTCCAGAGACGCCCAATTGAATCCCAAAATGCATTAGTGCCCTGTAGAAATGTCTCTGGAACCCAACCATTTGCAATCTAGTATTCCAGGAGCATGAGGCCGTGGCACCATGATATTCAAATTGAGCAGTGGACAATAAATGATCTAGCATCTGCCCTTGGCAGGCAGGTTTGAATGGTGGTGGAAAAATTCAAGCAAAACACAATGTCCCAAAGTAGAGATTATTAGGGAAATGGACTGCCATGGATACAGGGTGAGGACTGGGATGGACGGGGTGCTGGGGGATATACTGGGGACATTGGTGGTGGAGAGTGTGCACTGGTGGACGGATGGGTATTTGATCATTGTATGGCTGAATCTTGAACATGAAAGCTTTGTAAAGATCTCACGGTCATTCAATTAAAAAAATAATATATGTGCACCAAATGTTGAGTCAGAAAAAAGTTTGAAAGGCTTTTGCTCATAAACTTAGAGAAACACAAAATACTTGGATGGAAACATAATAGTAATGGGAGACTTCAGCACCCCACTGTTGCTACTGGATAAATCCATTAAACAGGGTATCAGGAAAGACATAAGAGCCCCAAATGATGAACTAGAAGGGCTGGGACAAATGAATTTATACAAGGCCTTCATCCTCAATAAGCTGAATACACATTCTTCTCTCGTGCACTAAATGGACTCCAGTATTCTCCAGGATAGATCACATTTTCAGACATAAGTCTACCTTATGTAAATTCATAAATGAAAGAATCATACTGTGTAATCACCAAACGACTAGGAATCCCGTGGCTCTCTCTCGCTGCCTGAGTTCTGTGGTCTTGTGCCACTTCCTTACCCAGGACTGCTGATGCCATGGGCAAACGGAGGAAGAGATGAGGGCCAGGCAGGTTGGTGATCAGTTTCCATTTATTCCATTCTCCCCAGGCGCCTATTCTAATCTCACTAAACCCCTCATTCCTGTCTCCTGTCTCCCTTGCTCATGTCTCCGCTCTTTGACTCACTGCCTTGGTCTCTCTCTAGACTCTCACCAGCTCTCTGTGTTGGGAGTAGCCACCACACCCAAGTCAGGTCCATAGCACAATCAGCATATCAAAGCCCTTCCTTATGGCCTGCAGCCAAGGAGATCCCAGGTCCAGGGCAAAATGCCACTTAGGGTTTTTTCTCCTTTCCTTAGAACAATAACGTAATTAGCATCTTAATTAAGGACTTAATTCTACTCCTTAATATTAGTTATTTTGTATGGACACAGTAAGAGATACATTAAACTTGTAGGGTGGCTCTCCTGGGTACATCTCGCTGTAGATCCCAGACTGCAATGCTCATGCCAGATTAATCTTTCCTAACCCTAGCAGGGTCCTGATTCAGTTGTTACTTTTTGGATCCTGATAAAATTTGTCCATGACCATGCTCTTAATTTATAGTTAAGTATTATGGTGCTTTGGCCTGGCCCATATCGATGCCAGGGTAGCTCTCAGCTTCCCCTGGGTCCATCTTGTTGGGACCCTGTTTGGGGGTGTTAGGAAGTAAGACTGATGCTTAACTTGTGAGAACAGATGCCCAGGAGTGAATATTGTTTGGAGTCAATTAAATTCTCAAGTTACAAAAGTGTAGAATTAACTGTTTTCCTGCATGTATACAAAAAGGACATTGCTCTGAATTAACTATGCAAAGTATTTAAGGAGAAGAGAAAAACAGTATTTACACTTAACAAAGACTGATTAGGGGATAAATGTGATTGACTGGTTGGGAAAGCAGAGCACAAAGGAAGAGGTTGCAAATAAAGACAGGAATGGGAGCACTGTGCTGGGAGTAACCTAATAAACCTAAGTTCCCTGTGGCAAGGCAGAAAGGACAAGCCAATGTTATCTTACAGAAAATTATCTACAATCTGTAGTCATTGATATTTAACAGTAAGGAGCACATCCAGAATGTAAATGAAACATGCCTTTTTCCATTGAAAAATTTTGTCTTGTTTTGTAGAAGAGCAATAATAACCAACTGATAGTCCTGCATTTTGAACAGTAATGACAAAAGTTTCTGCACTATAATATATACTACCTTATATACTACCTTCAGCAAAATCATTTTATTAGTGAACAGAATGAAGGCTAAAAAAAACTAGAAAAGTAATCTTAACCATAAATAGTTCTTAAGATCATTTAAAATACTGTAAAATTAATCATTAAATTTTTGGTAAGTTTATATGTTTGGAAATAATAAAAATTATGAAACTAGAACCCCGTATTCTCACTTTCTGTTCTTTATTGATGGAGGAACAGTTTATGAGTAGAGTTTTATATGCTTATGAGTTCAGGTCTTTTTTGAGTGATATAAGTAATACATTGTATGCCTGGAGATTTCCTTTGAACTTCTCGACTTGTTTTCTTGTTACTCCTGAAGATGAATGGGAGAAATTGATTTGGTGGGCAGGGTCTATTTTTTTGTGTGTCTTAGAAAAATTATTTTAAATGAGACTGCCAGAAGAGTTTCTAATCATGTAGTATTAAGTTTTTCTTTCTCATTTTGTTTTCAGTGGATGCAGTGACTTCTCAGACTGATTACTGATTTGAAATTCATGGATATTAACTAGGTTCTTTGTATATTTCTGGTTTGATAATGTCCAGTTAATAATGCATATGTTTTATTATTGTGATAACTAAATCTCTTCCCCTTGATTTTTATATATTCTTCCAGAGATGAGAACATAATAAAGTATATTTCAGCTGATACTAATGGTGTTGTGATTCATTTATATATTAAATGTAAAAATATTAAGGTATACAGAAATTTATTCTGATCCAGTAGATCCATATCTACACTGTGTGTATGGCCCCAGTGCTAGAGTGCATGTTTGGCATGTGATGATTCCTGATTTGATTTCTGTCTTAGTTGCCTGAGCACCTCTGGATTGACCCTGGGGGTCTCTAACACTGCTGGACCCAAATAGCACCTGTTGAGTATTGCTGGTATTGTAGCCCCAAGTCTCCTGAGCACTCTTTGAGAATTTTTACCACTCTTCCCAAAAACATATATATATGTCCCAAAGGCACATGAAAAGTTGTCCATCATATCTTATTATTAAGAAAATGAAAATATGAAGTGGTGTAACACCTCTGCATTTCCCTCCCTCCCCCTGTAAGAATGTCTGTTTTCCAAAAGACAAATGTTGGAGAGGCTGTGAACAGAAGAAAACCATTTTTCACTGCCAGTGGGAATGTAAATTGGTATAATCATTACAGAAAGGTTGTGGTTATTACTTAAAAACCTGAAAATAGAAATTGCATATGATCTAATCACTTACAGGTATTCTGAAAAATAAAAAAAATTACTAATACAAATACACCCTTGCATATTGCAGCAGTATTTATAATATCAGCAATTATAGACAGCCTAAGTGACCATTTACTATTGAATGGATAAAAATGTGAGTATGTGGGACCACTACTTAACTAATGATACAATTGTGACATTTCTTAGTATACAGATAAACCTAGTTGACAGGTATCTTGATTAGGGAAATAAGCCAGCAAAAGACTAGTGCCATATTATTTCTCTCTTATATAGTACATAAAGAAAACAAAGGGAGGGACTTTAGAAGCATTGTGGCACTGTTGCAATGTTGTCTAGTCGTTCATTGATTTGCTCAAGCGAGCACCACTAACGTCTCCGTTGTGAGACTCCTTGTTACTGTTTTTGGTCTATCAAATACTCCATTCCATGGGTAGCTTGCTAGACTCTGCCGTGTGGGCGGGAGACTCTTGGTAGCTTGCCAGGTTCTCCGAGAGGGATGGAGGAATCGAACCCATGTCAGCCTCATGCAAGGCAAAGTCCCTACTCGCTGTGCTCCAGTCTGGGACTTTAGAAATAACACAAAAATTATTGTTTTTCCTATAAGGCAAATTATTCTTTGTGTACCAGAGGGATGGTTAAAAAAGGGCCAGGAAATTTGTGTCAGAAGGAAGAAGTTTTTTATGAAGAATGGAATTGGACTTTCATTGTGAACTAAATATACACATTCATTTTTAATGATTTGCAACTGAAATTTATGACACATTACATTATCTCAACAAAAATACTTTATTGCTGAAAATACTAGCTATGATCTGAATCTTCATGAGTCACAGTCTTTTTGCTATAAGAAGTTTTTTTCCTGACATTGATGGGTTGATATCTGATGAAGGTATTGTAGGTTGGGTGCTGAAGGCTGTGCTGTGACAATTTCTTAATAAGAGACAGTAACAATGTTTGATTCTTCTTTTCACAAAGGATATCTTTGTAGTTGTCATGCTGCTTGACAGCATTTTACCCACAGTAGAATGTTGCAGTTTAAAGTACTACAGTTTAAAGTTAGTCATCTCAAATACTCTCAGTACTTTATAACTAAATTTTTGTAATATTTAATTTTTTCTTATGTTGTTTCAACAGTATCCAGAGTAATTTTATCAGGAGTAGTTTCCCTCTCAATATACAACATTCTTATTCATTCATAAGCAAATCCTCATTCACTCAGAATTTGTCATGAGAATTGTAGCAATTCAGTCACATATTTACACTTTTAGCTCTTTTATTTTAATATTTATACATTTTTCCTTTACTGAAGTCTGGAACTCAGAGTTCATAAAAATTGCAGTATACTCCTATAATGCAGAAACTCCTACAATGTTGTTATTTACCTCAATGAATCTCAAATATCCTTACAGACATTTAGAATGGTGAATCATTTCTAAAAGATTTTATAGACTACACTCATGAATATGGGTATTTCTTTGCTTAGATCCATGAGAGAAATTACTAACTGTGGCATCTACCTTACAGAATGTATTTCTTTCTTTCTTTTTTTTTTTTTTTTGCTTTTTTTGGGGTCACACCGGACAATGCAGAAGGGTTACTTCTGGCTTTGCACTCAGGAATTACTCCTAGTGGTGCTCAGGGGACCATATGGGATGCTGGGTATTGAACCCGGGTTGGCCGCATGCAAGGCAAATGCCCTACCGCTGGTGCTATTACTCCAGCCCCTAGAATGTATTTCTTAAATAGTAAATTTAAGTGCTTCTTAAATTCTATTCTTAAATAATATTTAAATTCTTAAAGTATGAAATTGCTCATTAATCCGTATGCTTAATAATGTATGTTGTGTTAGCAGACATGAATACAACATTAATTTTGTACATCATAATCAAAACTCTTGATGAGCAGGTACATTGGTTCTTTTTTATTAATAGTTTATTTTTAATTAGTGAGTCAACGTGAGGGTACAGTTACAGATTTATACATTTTTGTGCTCATGTTTCCCCCATACAAAGTTCAATAACCCATCCCTTCACCAGTGCCCATTATCCACCACCCGTAAACCCAACATCCCTCCTCCCCTCCCCAGTCCCGTCTCCCCCCACCCCACACTGCCACTATGGCAGGGTATTCCCTTTTGTTCTCTCTCTCTGATTAGGTGTTGTGGTTTGCAATAAAGGTGTTGAGTGGCCATTGTGTTTAGTCTCTAGTCTGTATTCGGCCTGCATCATCCTTCCCCCACATGACCTCCAACCACATTTTACTTGGTGTTCCCTTCTCTGAGTTTCCCAGAATGAGAGACCAGCCTCCAAGCCATGGAGACAACCTCCTGTTACTTATTTCTACTATTCTTGGGTGTTAGTCTTATAGTCTATTATTCTATATTCCACAGATGAGTGCAATCTTTCTATGTCTGTCTCTCTCTTTCTGACTCATTTCACTTAGCATAATACTTTCCATGCTGATCCACTTATATGCAAACATCATGACCTCATTTTTTCTAACAGCTGCATAGTATTCCGTTGTATAGATGTACCAGAGTTTCTTCAACCAGTCATCTGTTCTAGGGCACTCGGGTTTTTTCCAGATTCTGGCTATTGTAAACAGTGCTGCGATGAACATATAAGTGCAAATGTCCTTTCGACTGTACTTTTTGGCTTTTCTGGGATATATTCCCAGCAGTGGTATTGCTGGGTCAAATGGGAGCTCAACCTCTAGTTTTTGAGAATCGTCCATATTGTTTTCCAAAAGGGCTGAACTAGCCGGCATTCCCACCAGCAGTGTAGAAGGGTCCCTTTCTCCCCACATCCTCTCCAACAGCGGTTGCTTTTGTTCTTTTGGATGTGTGCTAGTCTCTGTGGTGTAAGGTGGTATTTCGTGGTTGTTTTGATCTGCATCTCTCTGATGATTAGTGATGTAGAGCACTTTTTCATGTGTCTTTTGGCCATTCGTATCTCTTCCTTGGCAAAGTTTCTGTTCATTTCTTCACCCCATTTTTTGATGGGGTTGGATGTTTTCTTCTTGTAGAGTTCAACCAGTGCTTTATATAGAGCAGGTACATTGTTAATGAGTGTTATGTATTTTTTTAGGGGGGGATGAGTGAGTGGTTATGTATATTAATATATACATTTCTTGTTATTGTTTTTATTGAGGTCCTAGGATTTATAAAACTTTATTATACTCCATTCATAAACCATTCCATCAGAATGGCAGTATTTTTAAGGGAATCTATTTCTCTGAGTAGTTCTTAATAGTGTGCTTAAAATGTTTAGTAAACCTTGTAAACAAATGTGCATAGAACATGTTTTTGTTGTTTAATTTACAGAGTACAGATGAACAGTACATTTATCATAATTCTTAATAGGCCCAGGATTTTTTGAAATGTAGATGAGTATTTGCATCTATTTAAATTCACCAGCTATATTAGCCCTTCACAGGAGAGTCAGCTTTTATTTATTTATTTATTTATTTATTTATTTATTTATTCATTTATTTATTTGCTTTGAGCCAAGCATGAACTTTTCTCAGTTACAAAAGTCCTTAATATATTTTCTTTACATTTAAGGCTATTCTATGTTGAAAATGTGCTTTTTTATGAGGCATTTTCAGTTAGCTAGATCTTCCAGATAACTTGTTAAAGCTTTTTTATCAGCACTTTCTATCATCTTCTGCTTTTATGTTATGAAGATGTCTTCATTCTTTTAACCTCATGAAACAACCTCCTAATTTTAATGTTTTCTTCTGCAGTTTCTTCACCTTTCATTCTTCGTAGAGTTATGAAAAGTTAGGGCTTCGTTCTATATTAGGTTTCATAGGCTTTGGTTTAGTATAGAACTTTTCATTTATAATATAGCTAACCTTTTGGTGTAAGAGGCCTAGCTTTTGACCTTTATGGCTTCTTTTTTTCTTTAGTAGGGGCCACACCCAAGACCTTTGGAGATGTTGCATAAGTATGCTTGTGAAGCTTGGCAGAAGTTCAGTATTTGGGACATGGTGATGTCCAGGGCTAACAGAGACACACTTGTTGGTGATGGTGGTGGGGGATCCTGTACCATGGATCATTGAGCTCAGGGCCTTATAAACATATGCTGTTGAAAAAATAGTCTTGCTGTATGTATTTCATAATTGCCATAACTTCCAATTTGTAAAAAACATGGAATATAAAAGATTAGGAACAAATATCTTGAACATAAGAATAAATACTATATTGATAATAATTTGAAGGTAATAGTTTTAATAAAGACTTCAGTATTTTTTTTTTTTTTTTTGCTTTTTGGATCACACCCAGCAATGTGCAGGGGTTACTCTGGGCTCATGCACTGAGGAATTACTCTTGGTGGTGCTCGGGGGACCATATGGGATGCTGGAAATTGAACCCGGATCAGCCGCGTGCAAGGCAAACCCTACCCACTGTGCTATTGCTCCAGCCCCAAGACCTCAGTATTTCATTGTGCCCAGTGAGATAAGAAATTAAGAAAATAATTTAATGTTAATTTATTGAGAGCATCTTTGGTCACATAAAATTTTTTAAATTGTAGTTACAGTAACAATGTTTATAGTACTGCTGTTATGATCTCAATGCAAGGCTACCATACCTCACCAACACCAGAGAAGACTAACTTTTAACCTTGATATTAATAATTGTTAATATTTATATTTTATTTTAGTCTACAGCTCCTTCATGGTTCTCTATACCTCCTTTATAGCGAGAGCATTATATTAATGCTTGTAAAATAAAACATTAAAATTATGTATATCTATACATTCACAGTCATTGTTTCAAGGTTGAAAGTCATGAGGTACTTCTCAATGATGTTTTTATATCCCACAAATTTCTTGTATAGTAGCATCCCATTGTATGGATATCACAACACTCATAAGCAGATACTTAAGGTGGGCAAAGTAAAGGAGACTAAGGATATGGTTTTTACAGCTGAAGTCGTAAAATATTTAATACCAGTCAACTGTGACTAGTTATACATGTGTATAGCTAATACTTAGAGCAACCACTAAGAAAACTATAGAGATATAAAAACATTATGAATAAATTAGAATAGAATTCTAATAAGAAGTTTAATCTACAAGAAAGAAAAAAAGGAATTAAAAGAGAAGGAATGAAGAAAAATAAGATGATAGACTTATGCCTCACATATTATTTTAAATTTATATGATTTAATATGAATAAGGTACATATTGGTATAGTAGACAAAATGCAATGCAACTATGCATTACATACAAGAAGCTCATTTCAATTATAACATAGATAGCTAAAAGTGAAGGAACAGAAAAAATAAATTATTCAAAGACTAACTTTAAAATATGTCAGCATGGCTCTGGAAAGGTAATACAGGACTTAAGACCTGGCATGTGGCTGATACTGGTCTGAATCTCTGGCACCATATATGGTTCCCCTCAGACTACCTGAACACAGAGCCAGTAATTGTGTGAAGGGGGTTGAAAGGAGGGAGAGAGAGACAGAGAGAGACACAGAGATTAAATACAGCCAGTTTATAACGTGATCAGAAACACAGGGGGATCAGGACTTGTGATTGACATCTGAAATGGGGATACTCTTTTGGGACTGAGGCGTTAATCTGTGGGGAACTCTGCCAAATCTGTGGAGAGTGAAAACTGAACTGACTTGTTGGACAGCCACTTAGGATCTAGAGTTGCAGAATCAGTTACTGGTGTGGAAAAGTACATATCTGGGTCTTAACTGTGAAACTGAGCACCACCATCATATCAAAAGACTCTACAGACATAAGATCTGTGTCTAAAATGCTGGACCCTGGTGAAGAGCTTTATGGTATTTATATTTATAAATATAATTATATTTATAAAAATATTTGACAAGTTTTATTTTTTGAAAAGGAAAACCAACATCACCACTAAAAAAAAGTCACTACTTGGTTTGATTGTAAATTTGATTTCATATTTATTTGGAAGGGATTATGAACCTATGACCCTTGATGTTTTCTAATAAGTCTACTTAAAATAATCTTTTCAGGGTTCACTTCCTTTTCATTGTCTCTGCGTTTGATGTCAGAGATAGAGAAGAGGTCTAAATCGATTTTTTGTTTCAGATCCCACATAGTTCAAGGATATAAAAATGTAGCATAACTTACATCTAGTTGGCATGCTTTTAATAGATGAGATAAAGGAAGGTGGGGTAGGGAGAAATAATGCTATTACAATCCTGAAAGAAACTAAAAGAAAATATCAGAGGCATTTAAATGGGCTTTGGAAAGCTTACTAGCCTTCTAAATTTGTTTTGCTCTGTCTTTAACAGGCATTTAACACAGTGAAAAATTTTTAGTGTGATGGCATCTATGTCTTCATAGTGTTAATCAGTCAGCCAGAGGGGTTTGGTCATAATAGTGACACGTTCAAGAAGCAAAAATTTGTGTATGAAAAGAGTGTGTTCACAGTACATTGTTTTACTCAGCTCAGTTGTGAACACTATTCCTGAGGTTAGTAATGTAAACCAAATGTTGAATTAAAAATATGGGACATGGAACTGTTATAGATCAGTCAGTAGGGGCAAGGACCATAGCACAGCAGGTAGGGCAGTTGTCTTTCATGCAGTTTACCCAGGTTTAATCCCTGGCATCTGTAGGGCACTATATATCTGAGCACTGCCAGGAGTAATTCCGAGCATTGCTGGGTATGTCTCCCCCCAGTACAGACACACACATACACACACACAATATCAGTCACTAGCAGTATCCCCACTCTCCTATGTCCTGGAGAGTGTTGTCTGCTTTGGCAAAGCTCATTACTCCATAGCCAGAGTTAGGTAGTTTATTATCCTGCTTATTCTGGTGGAGTTTAGAAAACTCTGGCAAGATTAATGATACTTAAAGGGATTCCAGAGATCGCTTCTCAGCCTTTTGACTAAGATCAAGTGTAGTATCTGTTCTTATCAGTTTAATATCTGATACGTCCTCTATCCGAGGACAATATAGTAAATGGATTTTTGGGACTAGGAAATGGAATAGGAGCTTGCTCCGTCCATTCCACGCATCGACTTGGTATTGCAGTACCTCCAGGAATGGTGCACCCCCTCGGGGGAATAAAAAATGGTTTTTTTAAAAAAAAGGATTCCAGAGAGAATGAATGTAAAGAATTATGCAAAGACAAAAATATAATAAAGTTATGGGTGGAAAAGACCTAAACAGCAAAGTGTCACAAGTATAAACAGTATAAACTTATTTCTCACTAGAAACTTTAGAGACAAAAAAAAGCATGATGCTTTAAAAAGTCTGAAAACAACAAGATACTATAAACACTAAAGTTTTCCTTTGCTTTAAAAATACAGAGCACTCAACTGAAATGTGTGACCCTTGGTGAGAACTGTAGTTTAAACTATAGTTTAATGTGTAGTTTAATACTAACCAAGTGTCAAGTGTATAACCCCAGCAAATACCACAACCAAAATGCGGGAGGACTTTAACCTAGGGATCATGCTGCTAAAAGTGTATATGAGTACCACAACTAAAAGGTGTAATTCCTGGAAAGCACCACAGCTAAAGGATAAGAGCACCACAGTTAATTGTGTAACACCTGGTTGATAACACCAACAAAGAAAAGGGAGGGGAAACACAATACATAACATGCATGACTAGCAGAAAGTTTTATATGTGATTAAGGTTATCAGTTTATAATTTGGTAGTTCTAACTTAAAAAGTTTTATACTGCCTTCATGTAAATCACATATATAAGATAAAATAATGAAAAACCAAAGCTTATCCATACCCACCCCCCAAAAAACACCCTAAAACCCACAACCCATTACTAAAAGAATGCAAGAGGGGGAAATAATAAGAAAATAGCAATAAAAATATTTAGCAAGACATAAGGCAATTTTGGGGGTCAAAGAGATAGTTGAAATGGTAGAGAACATGACTTGTATTTGGAGGACTCTGAAATCAATCCTTGGTATCACATAAACCCCATCCAGCACTGCATGTGTAGTCCTGGTAATACTGAGCACTAGCCAGCTGGAACACTACATCAATTGGTCTGTTTTTGCCAAGAGTGGCCTCTGGGTATCCAAGTACCAATAGCAGGGGACAGGGGATTGGGGGCTGTTTCCAATTAAAAAAAAAAACCTGCAATTGTTCTGCCTACATATTGAGGTAAGCATAGGAAGAATACTCTAAGACTTGGAACTCAAAATTGTTTTCAAAGATATGATTTTATTGGAAAAGGCAACAGAAACAAAAATAAACAAATGGGACTACATAAAATTAAAGTTTCTGCATGGCAAAGGAAACTTGGGCTAAAACTCAAAGAAACCAAATTGAATGGGGAAAATATTTGCACGCCACAGATCAGGTAAAGGATTACTGTCCAAGATACATAAAGTACTCAAAAAGGTTAACATCAGAAAAACTTAAAAAACTATGTCAAAAATGGGGGCAAATGAACAGACACTTCTCTGAAGAGGACAGTTGGTCAACAAACACATGAAAAAGTGCTCATCATTACTAATTATTAGGTCAAATGAAAACAGCAATGAGATCATCTCACACCAGTGAAAATGGCATATATCAAAAACACTGGGAGGAATCTGTATGCTGATGGAGATGGTGAGAAAACTCACCCACTACTGGTGGGAATGTTGTCTGGTGCAATTCTTAAGGAAAACAGAAAAGTAAGATCAGGGCTTTCATATGATTCAGAAATGCTACTTCTTGATATCTAACCCCAGAACACAAATATTCATTCAAAAGGACATATACATATTATTACTCATTGCAATATTTACCACAATAGGATATGGAATCAACCTAGGTGCCCAGTGACAAACTTGTGAATAATGAAGATGTGGTATAATACACAATGGAATATTATGCAGCTGTAAGGAATGACGGAATGATGCAAGTCACTACAACTTGGATGGACCACGTTAAGTGAAGTCAGAAGATGGATAAATACTAAATTTTCTCACTAATTCATGATATATAGAATAACACGACAAGGGAATACAAGTAATCAACTCTAGATTACTCAAGTTTAGAACAGCAGTTTGGGTGTTTGCCGTGCACGCGGCTGACCCAAGTTCGATTTTTCCGTCCCTCTTAGAGAGCCACGCAAGTTACCAAGAGTATCCCACCTGCAGAGCAAAGCCTGGCAAGCTACCTGTGGCATATTCAATATGCCAAAAACAGTAACAACAAATCTCATAATGGAGATGTTACTGGTGCCTGCTTGAGCAAATCGATGAACAATAGGAGAACAGGACAGGACAGATTACAGAAATGAGAAGGATAAGGAAAGAAAGAACTTGAGGTGTGAGTAAGAAAAGGCAAATGACATCTAGCAGGGGTAGGAGTTAGAGACCTCCGGTATTATTGGTATAGAGGAGTGGTATATGTATTTATTTAAACTACCAAACCTGCAACACTTAAAGCAGAGCCAAACTGAACTTAAAAATGTGCCTTTCACGTGAGTAGGCTGGGGCCAGGGGATGAACATGGGGGCATTGGTGGAGGAAGTTGACACTTGTGATGAGATTGCTGTTGGAACATTGTATTCCTGGAGCTTAATTGTGAATAACTTTTTAAAATCATGGTGACTTAATAAAAATTTAATTAAAAATTTGCACTAGTAAGTCCTAACCTATTAGTTACTTAAAATGTAAATGCACTCAATTCTTCAATCAAAATACCCACAATGACTGAATAATTAGACAAAGTAGACTATTACATGAGGTAAAGATAGTCTTATAATTACACAGGAGTTAAATTACAAATATTTAACATTAAAATATATATGTACACATATTTTTAACATCAGAGCACTGTAGCATTGACAGCTCTAAGAGAAAAATACACGGCAATACAAGAGTAGGGAACTTTCATAGATTTTTCAACAGTGACTAGAAGATATAGGCAAAAAAAGAAATGATGTACATTAGTAGTACTTTTTCCCAAATGGATCAAACACGGATCGTTGGGACACTCCACCAAGCAAAATCATGACATGGTTTTCTAAATTTTGGGCAGTATTCAGGTCTAACTACTGTTTCTGTATTAAGGCAATTATATTTGCTGGTACTCTGGGCATCATACTCAATGCCAAGGAATGAACCAGGGTCAGGCACATGCAAATCTAGTTTGGCCCAATGATGCAATACTTATTAAATTATCATAAAACATTTTTAGGACAGGTCACATTTCAGATGACAGTATAAGTCAATAGATCTATCATTGAAATACCAGATGTCATCTCGAGTGATAGTTGGAATGAAACTAGAAATTCACAACAAAAGGGAAACTGGAGTACTTATGAATAATGTGGAAATTAAACATTGCTCTCTAGAATAACCAGTGGATTGAGTAGAACTAAGGGCCCCAGAGATTGCTTAAGAAGCTAGAATGCAAGCAGGAGATGTGCGTTTAGTCCTTCCTATCACATGGTCTCTCAGTCTAGGAGTGGTCCCTGGATATTAAGTGCATGTTACTCCCCCAAAATTTTAAAAGGAAAGACAGTATCTTGAAACAATGAAAATGAAAATCTTGAAACATAAAGAATTCAGCAACAACAGTACTAAGGGTGCTGTTGCATTGAAAAGTGTGGAAAAGGAGTAGGAAGATGAGGAAGAGAAAGAAAAGGAAGAATTTTAAAAATTCTTGTGAGTACTTAAAATAGGGACCATTGTAATAAGCCCAGTCTCTGAACTGTGACATGACTATTTCCCTTATTAGGTTTGGTTACATACCTGAATCATGATCATACTGTAATCTCTCAAAGTGCCCTAAGAAATGTCAGTGATTTATATAAAGTGAATATGTCTGGAACAACTGAAACTATCCAAGTTTATTTTTCTGAACTTTTAAAATGTAAAGGCTCTTCTGTTTTCTATGCACTTTAGCTGTAACAAGGCATCAGAAGATGTATTTTTGTCCCATTAATTTGTAAAGTGATGGTAACTACCTTGTTCTTAGCTAGAAATTTTGACTTCTCATGTATGTAAATTTATAGTTTTCATAAAGAGCAAAATAACAGAAAAACTTGATGCTCTTTACTGGAGTCGAAGGTATGGGATGATGCCTCTGGGAGAGACTACAGCTCAGACATAAACTATAAAGCCAGACCTTTGGATATTAAAGTTGGTTTTCATTTAGCTTCATGCTGTCTTCTATTTTTGTATATAGTGGCATAGCATTCTGTTACTGTTATTAGGAATGAAAAAGTTGGGTCAGCTGGAAAGAAAAGTATTTGGAGTATTAAAATTCAGTACAGTTGTTTTAAACTTTTGCGGGGCTAGGGCCTTTGAACCACACCTCTCAGTGCTCAGGGATTACTGCTAGCTCTTGTGCTCTGTGGTGTTTGGGGACCAGTTGGCGTACCACAGATTTGAATCCAGGTCAGGCCATATGCAAGGAAGAGCCTTACTCCTGTAATACCTCTTTGACCACTAATTTTAAACTTTTAAAATAAGTGCCAAACTCTTCATTGTTGGCAGACTGAAGTGTCTTTCAGTATCAGAGTTTAGAAACTTTTTGTTCTAAATTTGTGTTTCCATCTTTCATATGTTTACAATGCTGCAATATTTATGAAGCAAAGAATTTTACGTTTATTTCATACCCAGCGATGCTCACAGTTTACTCCTGGCTCTGTGCTTAGGGATCACTGCTGATGGGGATAGGGAGGCCATACATAGTGCTGGTCATGCAAGGCAAGGGCCCTACTTGCTGTACTATTACAATGAACTCTAAGGACTTTAAAGAAAATGTTCTCAGGGCCTGCTAACTCTATCAGTGCCTATGATGCAACTTTACCTATGGTTTTACGGATTTACTGTAAATACCTTGTGATCATTTCTTAAATACTTGCAAGATGTCTTGTGCCTGCATCTCTGATTTATGTGATTGGCAGCACATAAATTGGCAACAGGATTTTGGACACCCAGACTGTGTAGCTGCTTTAGCACTAAGGTCTAGCTGGCCCTTACTTCAACATTTGCTGGGTCTGGCAGTAATATACCTTAACAGTCATGGGCAGTGAATTGTGATTGTGGTCATAAATACAGAGACACAACTGTTTAGCATTCTGATCTACACAGATCTGGAGGAACTTTTGCATTTGTCAGCACCAGTCTTAGGTTTTTTTTCTTAGAACCTGGACCATACGGGTAGGATTCACTGCTGGATGTCTGCGACTTGGTCTGCCTCAGGCATGGCTGGTCTCAGTTACTTGCCTAGGAATGGCCTCTCGGGGCTTTGGCCTGGGAACAAGAGTAACTGGGATGTATACTGCTAACTACTAGTCTCTGTCTGACATGGTCATACAGGCATAAAACTGAGGGTTTTTTTGATCTTTTGCATTGGCTGTTCTCCAACTTAGGCTTCAGTTTAAGTCTGGCACTCACACTTTGGGAGAGATTCTTTTGGTTCTAAGCTGGCTGCCACTGTATGCCTGTGGATTGTCTAAGCTAGAACCTAGAAGAAATTAGGAAGTTCAGGGCTGAGGCTAAGATCTTGGTGGGTGGGGAGGAGCAGAGACCGTGAGCCTGTAGGGTGGAGATACGGTACGACCCCTCCTGGGCAGAACTAGGCTGGGACCTTGCTGGGTGATACTTCCATTACAGCTATACCCAGCTTCAGCCAGGTATGGTTATTTCACTCTTTGTAGGACTTAAAAAGACCTGAGACTCTGCAGCTCCAGAGATCCAATGCAGAAGTGAATTTTGTGATTCAGATAAAGAAACTCTTTGATAGGGGTGGGACTGGGGGTAGGATGGGCCAAAGCTAGCTCAGGAGGCAAGTCTGTTGGGACAAACTCTGACTGTAGTATTTGGAGTATTGCTTACCTTAGGAATGGCTAGAAGCTGGGAACTGGAATTTGGGTGCAGCCACCCACCTTGTGCTGCTGAGACACAAGCCTACCTGTAGCTTAACAAGTTTGGGTTTAAAATGATGTCCTATAAGTCCTTTTGTCCTACAATGGCGGTTTTTGTTGGGTACTGGACTTGTGATCCCCTTTCTTTTTTCAGAGGCTCCCCCCCCCACACACACACAGAGAAACTGTTCCTAAATTTTGAGTTCTCATAGTTCTGTCTCCAATGGAGTTGAGTCTCCCTGAATTGATGGTCATTTTCTCCAGTGGATTCTCTCAGGGAGTCCCTGTGTGCTTCATTCAGTTTCTAATGTGTTTTATTTATTTATTTTTGTATTTCTGTCATAGGACCTGCCACAGAAAGGTTTCCTTGCTTACTATTTTGCCTCACCTTCTCTGTTGCATTTTTGTGTGCAGATTTATGTAGAAGAGAAAGAAGATTAAAAAGTTCCATTCACAGTTGTATTCCTCTTACCCACAAACACACACAAAAAAATCAAGTCCTTGGAAATCAATTGAAGAAAAAGACCATGTGAAAGAATTATTGCAAACTTCAATCCTTATTAAAAGAAATAGAAGGATATTAAGGAAATTGAATTATATTTGATGTCTTAGGAGTAGGGGAATTATCATACTTACTATGATCTTATATCAAAAGCAGTATATGATTGAGTGCAGTCCCTAGCAGAATCCCATGATGTTCTACAAGGACATAGGAAAACAAACACTGCTGAAATTTGTATAGAACCATAAACCTCCTTTGAATAGTTAAAGCAATTCTGAGAAGATGGGAGACATTGCATTCTCTGACTTTGTACCATCAAGCAATAGTAATTGTATGTTAGACAAGGTAGATTCTAAGACCAATCAGGTCAAATTCTAGAAAAGTGTGCTCATTTAAAAATTATTAGAAGTGGAGACACCATTAAGCTAGGTGATCTTTGATAAAGCAGATTTTTATTTTTGGAGGAAGGGAGGGGAGGCACCCTGAGATTCTCAGGAAACCATGAAATGCCAGAAATCAAACCTGGGCCTCCTGCATATAAGGCATTTACTTAGCCTGTTGAGCTATGTCTGTGGTATGTTTTGCTTTTCAGACATTCAGGTTGATAATGCCCAAAAGTAGAGAGAGAGTATGGAGAATATTGTCTGCCATGGAGGCAGTGGGAGGGTGGGAAAATGGGCGTATACTGGGGATATTGGTGGTGAGGAATGTGCACTGGTGGAGGGATGGGTGTTTGATCATTGTGTGATTGTAACTCAAATGTGAAAGCTTCTAACTATACCTCAGGGTGATTCAATAAAATTAAAAAAAATAAAAAAAGACATTCAGGTTGAGACCTCTTGGTTCTTTTTTAAAGTGTTTTAAAATTATTATTATTATTATTTTAATTTTTATGGGGCTGGAGCAATAGCACAGCAGTTGGGCGTCCGCCTTTCACGTGGCCAACTCGAGTTCGATTCCTCCGCCTCTCTCGGAGAGCCCGGCAAGCTACCGAGAGTATCGAGCCCGTGTGGCAGAGCCTGGCAAGCTACCCGTGCGTATTGGATATGCCATAAACAGTAACAGTAATTCTCTCAATGAGTGACGTTACTGGTGCCCGCTCGAACAAATTGATGAGCAACGGGATTTTATTGAATCACCGTGAAAAAAATAAAAAGCTTTCAGGTTTAAGTCTCAGTCATATAATGATTGAACCCCTATCCCTTCACCAGTGCACATGTTCCACCACCAAGAACCCCAATATACCCTCCTCCCACCCACCTCCCACCTAAGTAGCTAATGATCTTCACTTTATTCTCTCTATACTTTGAATACATTGAATATTTCAATAGAGAACTCACTATTATTGTTTGGAATTTTCCCCCAACAATAAGGCCTGCTGAAAAGGCATCATTTAATAATTTCTTTTCATTGATGAGAATGAAGACTCCATGAGCTTGCGGCCGCATGGTTTTGGATTTCTGATATTTTAGCTCAGTTCACAGTCTAGATGCATTTCTGTAAGAAGCCACTCTGGGTGCCAAAATGGGTTAGAAGACCTCTCGGATCATAGTCTTTAGGATCTTATATCAAGATCATAGTCTTTGTGCTGCTGAGACACAAGCCTACCTGTAGCTTAACAAGTTTGTAGCTTAACAAGAACACTTGGTTCTTAAGCAATGCTCTGTAGCTTTCCTGCTTAGATGCTATAAATACCATGTTCTCGTCACCTAATGTTAAAGCTTAGCTTGGTTTGCAGTTCTCTCCCAGTGCGTATTTTTGTAATGCTTCCTCCCACCCTTAATCAGTTGTTTCGCTAACTAAATCTCTATTCCTAATCTCTCATTCTACTTTTGAATGATTCTTTCGCTAACTAAACAGTTGTTTCGCTAACTAAATCTCTATTCCTAATCTCTCATTCTACTTTTGAATGATTGTTCATTGAAAAAAATTAGACTAATTTATCAACTATTGTCTGTTGCCTATGTGTCTGTTTTTGCTACAACTGTATTTGGGGACATAGATGCAACAGTTTTTTTTTAATTTTGTTATGAAGTTTCTTAATTGGGTTCCCCCAAAATAAAAAAATTAAATAAAATTGTTGTCTAGTTATAACATTTTTTGTCACCATGATGTTATTTTTTTCCAGGGATGTGTTTGTCTGTGTGTCTGTATCAGTTTATGTTCTTGGTATGATGATACTTAATTACAGCAGGACATTTGGAAATTTGGGTATTTTCTTATGGCCCCTATGTCTTATTCAAATCTTGTATTTTACTATCTTTGTTACCTACCTCCAACCACTCCATTATGAAAAGAGGTGTTTTTTTTTTGTTTGTTTGTTTGTTTACACAGGCCAGGTTAAAAGTTGAGGTTTCTTTCTTTTTTCAATTTTTTTCTTTTCCCCTTTTTCTTCTTTCTTTGTTCTTTTTTGGCCTCTTTTAACATCTGAGGATGTGAGAGGACTTTTCTATTACTACTGAATGGGCATAGCAGCAGCTACTTGCTATTAAGCCCTCTCACCCCCCAGCCCAATGATACACCTTGTTGTAGGAAGCTGTAATGGCTTCTATTGGTCCTGATGCACCTTCCACCAAAACCTTGGTGGAAGTAGCTTTGATACTGAGAGGCAGTAGCCACTTTGCAATCCTGATGCTGCCCCCATTGTGCAAAGGAGGGAGGCAGGGGGCCTTATTACAACCTTACAAGATTGAAATCTGAGTTCTCAATTGCCTTTGCTGATGTGAATGCTATAGGGCCATAGTTTTCCTGTGTATTTTGTTGGAATGGAGTAGTTATTATCTAAACATCTTCTTATTGGACTGCCCCTTTCCTGGTTCTTTGGCTAGACTTCTTGTTGAACTTTTTCTCTTGGGGCTGGAGCGATAGCACAGAAGGTAGGGTGTTTTCCTTGTATGCGACCAACCCGGGTTCGATTCCCAGCATCCCGTGTGGGCCTCCGCGCACTGCCAGGAGTATTTCCTGAATGCAGAGTCAGGACCCTGTGTGTCACCTAATGTGACCCAAAAAGCCAAAAAAAATCATAATAAAAATATAAAAGAACAATCAATAGTTTAAGACTTTTTTAGAAAAAGAAAGTTTTTCTTATTGCACTTATTAGCATTTCTAAATTCTTTAATTTACTGTTATACTTCATAGATAAATGAAACAAAAATAAAATTCAGGGAACATATAAATTTTGGTTTTAGATTTTGTTTTAAGATTCCTGACCAGTCTTGGTTGAAAAATACTTGTAATTCTTTTTCCTGTAAGTGGAAGAAGATACTAGTTTTTAACTTGACACTGTCTTTGGAAAGTAATTGAATTACATAATTAGAAATTACTGAAATCCACCATCAAACTAGGGTTTAGACAATTTCACAGGTGAAGATTTTTGCCACAGATTATGGCATCGTTCTTCTTCCGTGCTTTAGGAGTAATTACTGATATTCACAACTCTTTATCTTACTGAGTTCTGAATTAAAACAGAATTTAAGTCAACTCTGCTAGAATTTGAAAGAGGCGAGAAAGTCTGTTTGTCATATCTTCATTAGAGCTTTATTCAGTTGAACAGAATTATATAATTTATAATAGGAGAGTGTCAAGTGGCATAGATCATATATCTATATAATTGATGAACTTGTAAAGTGAATACGTCTTTACTAAAGAGTCTTTGTCTTACAAGAACTGCACTCATTTGTGGAGTATAGAATAACATCACATGGGGCTGACACCCAAGGCCAGTGGATACAAGGGTCAGGAGGATTGCCCCATAGCTGGAAGACTGCTTCATGAGTGGAGGAGAGAAGGGAGATGGAATAGAGAAGGGATGACTAAGAAAATGATGGTTGGAGGAACCAGTTGAGATGGGAGATGCGTGCCGAAAGTAGATAATGGACCAAACATGATGACCTCTCAGTGTCTGTGTTGCAAGCCATAATGCCCAAAAGTAGAGAGAGTATGGGGAATATTGTCTGCCATGGAGGCAGGGGAGGGTTGGAAGGGGGGTATACCGGGGATTTTGGTGGTGGGGAATGTGCACTGGTGGAGGGTTGGGTGTTTGATCATTGTGTGATTGTAACCCAAACATGAAAGCTTGTAACTATCTCTGGTGATTCAATAAAATTAAAAAAAAAAGTTTTTATCTTCAAAGTACCTTATTTATGTGTAGACAATAATATTATTAGTCTAATAGTTAAATATAGCCCTTCAAGTTCAGCTTTTTTAAATTATTTACTTTATTTTGGAGGGACAGGATAACAGAATTACACTTATTTAATCATGAACTTTAAAACAATCTTATGAATGGCAGGCATATCCATTTTTTCCTCTGGAAGTATTGCTGAGAAAAAAAACGTATTTTTAAAATAAATTTATAATTTTATAGGGTAAATTAGACAATAAAGTAGGAAGGAAAGGGTTGCCACAGAAATTGAGTATGATTGCAGTGCTTTACTATTTATTTATTTTATTATTTATTTTAATTTAAAAAATTTTATTGAATCACTGTGAGATAGTTACAAGCTTTCATGTTTGGGTTACAATCTTACAGTGATCAAACACCCATCCTTCCACTAGTGTCATTTCCCACTACCAATATCCCGGGTATACCCCCCCTTTCCCACCCTCCCCCTGTCTCCATGCCAGACAATATTCCCCATAATCTCTCCCTATTTACTATTTATTAAGCTTTGAAATGTAGGATATAGGTTAAAACTTCTTTATAATTAATGATCCTCAGAAAAATAAATGTTTAGGGCTAGAGATACATACAAGGATTAAGGCACTTGTTTTGCACACAACTTACCTTGTTCGATCAGGAATGATTCCATAGCACAGAGCCAGGATGTAGTATGCTTTCCCCACCTCTATCCCAATAGAAGTTTAAATACTATGTCAAGCAATAGAAAAAAGGTTTAGGCTTATCAATCGTGAGTCTTAATGCCTTTGGCAAATTTTCATGTCATCAAAAATGTTTCAAAGGCAAATGAACTAGATATATTTATATATAAAACAATGCTGAGATCAATAGTATTTAAAGTAGTTGGGAAGCAAACTGAACATGAAATAAACTTCTGCATCTGCTTATTTGAAAATACCTGGAGGCCCTTTTATCCCAAAGGCATTTCTGATTTGCATAGCAAAGATAATTGTTATTTATATTTTCCTTTAACATTCAGATAATGTTTTATTCACCAGATTAAAAATGCACCTAACATATGAAAGCTAGTTTCTAAATTTGTGCTGAAGAACCAGTCAGGTGTAAAATAAGTAACTTCTTGTTGAGATATACAAATAGTAAATCTTTTTGTGTTTCACATTGAGGTCATGAGATAATTTTATTTATGACAGCTTAGAAACGCAGCAAATGGTCAATTTATACTTTAGATTAAATACTCTCTATATCATTGTCATAGATTTTTTAAAATATCTTTCAAGTGTGTTATTTCAAGAACAAAATGACTGTTTGGAATCTTAAAAGAACTCCTTTTGATGTCCGTGGGCTGGGCCCCACCGGTGACTTATGTGAAGTGGGGAGGAGAAAGATGGTCACTTTCTCCCCAACTGCCTCTGCCACCCAGGATCCAGGGTTACTGGGTTCTTGTCTTGCCTTGAAAAAAGGAATTTCAGGAGTAGAGAAACAGTGAAGTAAATAGATTTTATTTGGAGGATTTTTAAGGTGTGGAGGGTGAGAGAGTGACAGAGAGAGAAAGAGAGAGAGACAGAGACAGAGAGAGAGAGGAAGGGAGGGAAAGAGGGAGGGAGGGGGAGACAGGGAGACAGAGAGAGAGAGAGAGAGAGAGAGAGAGAGAGAGAGAGAGAGAGAGAGAGAGAGAGAGAGAGAGAGAGAGAGAGATGCATTCAAGAGAGAACACGGGCTTCTCCAGGGCAGAGAGCCCCTACACACATCCTAGCATTAAACACGGAAGCATGAAGCATGAAAGTACACATGTGCTCAGGTGCTACATGCGCTTGGCCGTGTGGGTGCAAGCAGCACACACGGGCTCTGGCAGCATACGTGCGCCCTTCCTTTGTTCAAGGTGGTTTTTATAGGGTTTCTCCAACCTGTCCCCACCTGGGGCTTCTTCCCAGGTAAAAATCCGTTGCTAAGGAGGTTGCCAGGGAGGTTGGGAGTGGTGATGGTCTTCTTTGGGCTGAATCACTGAAGTCATTCAGGTTGAGGGAGAGGTCTGAGGGAATTTGAGGAGTTTCCTTCATGGGCAGGGGTCCAATCTCCTCAGGGTCTGCTGCTTAAGGTCTTATCTGTATCCACAAAGTGGATAAGCCTTAGAATTTTCCTCCCAGAACTTTTGCTGACCTGTTTCATTGTCCAGGGCCTTTCCCTATCTACCTGAGTACATCACTTTGATTTGAAAAATTGATGTATATCAGGCATCTAGCTAGATATATATAATTCTTGATATCTTTGAATTTGATTTTTTAAATTTTAAATAATGGACTTGAGCCATAGTACAGTAGTTATGGAGTTTGCTTTGCACTAGGCTGACCTGCGTTCCATGTCTGGTACCCCATTTGGTCTCTGAACTTCACAGGAGTCATCCTTGAATGTAGAGCCAGGATTAAGCCCTTAGCACTGCTAGGTGTGGTCCCCAAACAAACAAAATTATTACATAAACACAAACACCTATAAAATATGCAATATTTAATAATTTTGCAATTAATAAAATATGCAATTTAATAATTTTCAAACATTTTTTTTTCTTTTTGGGTCACATCCCGCGATGCACAGGGGTTGCTCCTGGCTCTGCACTCAGGAATTACTCCTGGCAATGCTTGGGGAACCATATGGGATGCTGGTAATTGAACCCATGTCGGTCTCATGCATGGCAAACGTCCTACCTGCTGTGCTATCGCTCCAGCCCCAAACATTAGAATTTTAATTTTTCCTTTTTAATTTTTTTTAATCGAATCACCATGTGGAAAGTTACAAAGTTTTCAGGCTTAAGTCTCAGTTATACACAATGCTCAAACAACCATCCCTTCACCAGTAAACATATTCCACCACCCAAAAAATAAAAACCCAGTATACCCCCCTCCCCATTGCCCCTTCCCCCCCACCTGTGTAGCTGATAAATTTCGCTTTACTTTCTCTTTACTTTGGTTGCATTCAGTATTTCAGCAAAAAACTCACTATTATTGTTTGGAGTTTTCCTCCCAGAATCAGGGCTGCTGAAAAGGAAGCATTTGATAATTTATTTTCCATTGCTGAGAATGAAGAGATATGGGGTTTTGGATTTCTGTATTTTAGTACTTTAATAACTAAGTCCAGGGAAATTTCTGCCAGAAATTGCATTATTGCAAGCTTGTACCTCCCATTAGTGGTCCTCATAAGATGGCAGTCGCCACACCATGCCCCCTCGGCAAGGAAAAGGGGAGAGAGAAAAACATTTTCCCTCCTGGGGCAGCATGGGGCTGCGGCTTAGTTCCCAGTCGAGACACATTTCTGCAAGAAGCTTCTGGTACTGAAAGTAGTTTAGATGGCCTCTGGAATCATGCTCGTTCAGCAGCAGAGAGGCTGCACACGTGCAGCCACCGGGGTTACATCTCAGTGGAGCTAGAATTTTAATTTTAATGATATAATTTTTAATTGCACCATCATGACTTCCAATTTTGTCAGTATTGTTTTATGCTTTTAATGTTACTGCCAGTTTAAATAATATTAAGTTTTCTTGCTCTTGATGACATGTAAAATTTTCTAATCATATTTTCATTTTTTGGGGATTCTTAAAGTGAATATAATGTTGCCTTTCTATAATGTTGAATTTTTTCTTTTGGTAGAAAGTTAAAAAATATCTGCCATGCATATTCTAAGATTATATATGCATTTTAATTTTCTGTTATTATCAAATTTTATTGTAGAAAAGAGGAGTATGCTTACTACATGAGTGCCTCAAAAGAGAATTGAGAATCAGTTAACTTACCATGCATGCTAATTATTTTATCAGAAACTGGATGAGTATAAGCAGAACATGACTTCAACTAGTTAACTAAAATTAAAAAGTTTTGGCACTCCATAGCTGGAAACCTGCTTCATGAGCGGAGGGGCGAAGGCAGATGGAATAGAGAGGGAATCACTAAGAAAATGATGGCTGGACGAATCAGTTGGGATGGGAGATGTGTGCCGAAAGTAGATAATGGACCAAACATGATGACCTCTAAGTGTCTGTGTTGCAAGCCATGATGCCCAGAAGTAGAGAGAGAATATTTGGAATATTGTCTGCCATGGAGGCAGGGGGAGGGTGGGAAAGCGGGGGTACACCGGGGATTTTATTTCTAATTAAGAATCTAAAGATTCATTTTGGTTTTGGGACTATCCTGGTAGTGCTCAGGGCTTGCTTCTGACTCCAGGTTCAGGAATCACTTCTGGTGGGCTTGAGCTCAAGGGGCAATATAGGATACCTGGGATTAAGCCTGGATCTGTTGCTAGCAATGCAAGCTTTTTACACACTGTACTGTATTTGTGGCCACAAAATCTAAACTGTCACGGAAAGTATGCTTTCTTTATGATTGTCACTGGGATCAGCTATTTCTGTGAAAATTGCTTTTAGGGACTGGAGTGATAGTATAGCTGATGGATAGTATAGCTTGCTTTGCACGTGACTGACCTGGGTTTGACCACGGGTACCACATATGGTCCCCTGACCCCCACCACGAGTGGTCCCGAACACGGAGCAGGAGTATGCCCTGAGTCCTGCTGGGTGTGGCTCCAAAATAAAACAAACAAAAATTTCACTTAATATGTGTTCAGTTTTATCTTCTTGTAGTTAACTTTTTCTGATAAGTAACATTTGTGGAATTTTCTCTAGTTGTGCATGATGTAAACATAATCTTATCATTTTCCAGAGCAGTGAAGATGCTCCAAGCATCAAGCCAGTTGCAGAGGATGTAAAATACATCGGAATATTTTTCCTTTGCCTCATACATATTTTTTACCATGATAAAGACATGTTTCTTTCATCTCTTTGTAGATTGAAATATTTCTTTCTTTAGTTCTAAGAAAAAGTACGATTTCTTATGTCCCCCAAAGGAAGATAATTTCTCTCATCGGATTTTATCATATTTTGTTTACACTCCCACTAAGTGGACTATAAACTCTTTGAGAACTGTTTTCATTTTTGAAAACCTCATATATAAAGCAGATCATTCAAAATATATATGTCTGACAGAACTTGTCTAGAGAGTTGCATCTTATCTCTTTAGAAACTGAGTAGTTATCATGTTAAGAGAATCTCATATCAAGTGAAATGGAATACATGGTGGTAGGTATTAAGAAGTGCTATGAATTTATGGCTGAATTTATTTTGGTTTTTGTTTTTTTCAAGTAATATTTGTTCTAATATTTTCAGTCTATTTTCAAAAACATTTATTGACTCTGCATTGTGTTTGGTTATGGGTTAAAAATTCATAACTAGGGACCTAAGAGATTAAGACACATCTTACCTGCGGTCTGGTCTCTGACACTGCATGGACCCCTGAGCATCAGTGGTTGTAGCCCTGGAGGCCCTGAGGCACCAGTGGGCTGTCCTGTGTAACCCTTGGGCGCTCATAGTGAACTGCAGTTCCATTGACTGAGAATCACAGGGAGCGCTCCTTTTTCTTATTTTTATTTATTTTCTTGGTGATTCTTGTGTAACAGATCACTTTAATCTGTCAGTCATGTAAATTTATTTGTGTTAAGTTAAACAAGATTTAATCTAACTTGAATACTTACCTAAAATGTTTCAAAACATCATTTGATTCTCCTTATATAGCTACTTCTGATGAGTAGTGCATGTAGTGCATATTTTATGTAAGTACTGCCATCTTTTGTATGGATCATTGGTTCATACATTTTAAATCTTTACCAAATTATCTGTCTACTCATTTATATAAAAAATCTCAAATGTGATGAAGCAGAATTGTCAAGTAAGATCTTTGAATGTAGTTGAAAGTTGCATTGCTTTTAGATTTGCATCATTAGTGGATTATTTGGCTCATATAGCATTTTATCTGTAATCACTGTATCACTGTATCACTGTCAACCCATTGTTCATCGAATTACTTGAGCGGGTGCTAATAATGTCTCCATTCGTGCCAGCCCTGAGATTTTAGCAGCCTCTCCTTACTCGTTTTTCCCAATGGTTGGAGGCTCTTTTCAGGGTCAGAGGAATGAGACCTGTTATTGTGACTGTATTTGGCATATCGAATACATCACAGGGAGCTTGCCAGGCTCTTCTGTGCAGGCAGGGTACTCTCGGTAGCTTGTTGGCCTCTCCAAGAGGCATGTATATATATATATGTATATATATGTATATATACATATATATGTATATATACATATACACATACATCACTGTCACTGTCACTGTCATTCCGTTGCTCATCGATTTGCTTGAGCGGGCACCAGTAATGTCTCCATTGTGAGACTTGTTACAGTTTTTGGCATATCGAATATGCCATGGATAGCTTGTGAGGCCCTGTCGTGCAGGCAAAATACTCTTGGTAGCTTGCCAGGCTCTCCGAGAGGGGCGGAGGAATAGAACCCTGGTCTGCTGCGTGCAAGGCAAATGCCCTGCCGCTGTGCTATCGCTCCAGCCCATATACATACATATATTACATATATATATTTCCCTTTATGATGATGTGTTGGTCCAGGAATATGTTCACTCATTTGTGAGACTCGTCCCGAGCGTGTGGAAAGCTGCCTGGAGCGTGGCAGCAGTGGGGTAGTGGAGGTCAGCTGTCAGTCAGGGCTGGGTCCCTTGGGGCTCTCATCCGCCCCCCTCTGGGGCATCTCTGGTGCAGAGTCTGAAGGCATGGTTATGGGGGCCTCATTTTATCTTCCCTTCTGGGAGGAGCAGCCGTGAGTTCTGGAGGGTGGTTGATGAGGTGGGACTCTGCACCAAAGGTGCACCAGACCGGGATGGGTGACAGCCCTGCCCTCCCGAACGGACCCAGCCCTGGCAGCCGACCTCCACTACCCCACCACCACCACACTCTAGGCCGCTTTCCACATGCTCGGGCCAAGCCTCATGCATGAGCACTTGTCCCACAGAATCCAGGTAATGTGGAACTTTATCTGTAATAGTGTTATAATCCTTGACCCTCAAGTTCTGCCTGAATTTTCAGAAAGTACCATTAAATAGCAATATTTCAGATGGGCAGTTAGAAATTGTGCTTAAATTTGTACTATTTCATCTTAGCTTTTATTTTTTATTTGTCCAGTTTTGGTATCAGGACAATATTAACTTTATAAAATGGGTTCAGTTTTCCTCTTTAGTTTTTAGAAGAGTTTGGGAAGGATTCACATTACTTATTTCAATGTTTGTTAGAATTTGTTACTAAAGATTTCAGAATAAGGAAATTTATTAGAATTTGAGTCAAATACACATTTATTTTACTTTTTTAATGTTTTTAATGATTTCTTACTAGTAGTCTGCTACTAGGAAATTATTTATTCCAGGTTATCAGTATATTGGCATATATTTTGATACTTTATGATTATCATTAATATTTTGGTTGTCATAAATATGTACTTTCATTTATAATTTGATGTAACCCTTCTCACTTTTACTTAGTATTCTTGTTGAGGGTATCTGAATTTTGTTCATTATTTCAGTAAATTCGAGCTATTTAAATAGCTTATTATTTCACAGTGGGTAGGTCATTTGCTTTGCACGCGGCTGACCCAGGTTCTATTCCTCCATCCATCTCGAAGAGTGTGGCAAGTTATTGAGAGTATCCTGCCCTCAGGACAGAGCCTGTCAAGCTACCGATGGCATATTTGATATGCCAAAAATAACAACAACAAGTCTCACAATGGAGACATTACTGGTGCCTGCTCAAGCAAATCGATGAACAATGGGACAACAGTGCTACAATGCTATTATTTCTAGAAAGATTATTTCTAGACTATTTCATATTTCTATAATAATTTTTTTCTTCTGTTGTATCTTGACTTTATTCTTTTTCTGGTTCCTTTGAGGCTGGAGTGATAGCACAGCAGGTAGAGCATTTGCCTTGTACATGGCTGACCCGGGTTCAATTCCTCAGTCCCTCTTGGAGAGCCTGGCAAGCTACTGAGAGTATCCTGCCCGCACGGCAGAGCCTGGCAAGCTACCCATGGTGTATTTGATATGCCAAAAACAGTAACAAGTCTCACAATGGAGACGTTACTGGTGCCCGCTCAAGCAAATTGATAAGCAACAAGATGACAGTGACAGACAGTGCTGGGTTCCTGTGATGTAAAGTTTAGATAGTTTATTTGAGATTTTATCATCTTAATTTAGAGATTTATTGGTGTAGCTTTCCCACTCTGATCACTTTGTTCACAGGAAGTTATGGTGTGCTCTATAATTCCTTTTCATTTCTCTCAAATGAATGCAAATAATCTGATTTAAAAAATTAACTATATATTTAATTTTTATATTAAGGGCAGGAGTGACAGTACATCCTGTACTTTCTAGTTTTTAAGACTTTCATGACTACTATCATTTTTAAAAATTTTATCTCAAAATCATAGGAAAAAACTATAGATCGTGACTAATTTATATTAAAATGAGATATTTCAGACTTAATTCAAAGTTTTTCTTGACTACCTAATATAAATTAGAATATCAAAGAAAGCACAAATTAGAGGAACAAAAAGAGCAGTTTTAAGAAAGTGATTTTGATAAAATATACAATCATTAGCATATTCTTCCTTTGCCCACTATTGAATGCATAAACACCACTACCTGCATTTAATGTCTTAGTGTCTTGTTTTTTTAAAGTCCTTATTAAATTCAGTACTATTTTTTTTTTTTTTTGCTTTTTGGGTCACACCTGGCGATGCACAGGGGTTACTCCTGGCTCTGCACTCAGGAGAGGAGTGGAGGTGCTCAGGAGACCATATGGGATGCTGGGAATCAAACCCGAGTTGGCCGCATGCAAGGCAAATGCCCTACCCGCTGTGCTATCGCTCCAGCCGCTCAGTACTAATTTTTATATAAATTAAGTTACTCATATGAGAATCTTATAGATTTATATAAAATTTCAATTTTTATAAATCTATGTAAGATTAAGTTTTAATGCATGGAACTTTAAAAGTGATGGTAGTATATATGGAGTTTTAGTGTTGGCTGCCAGAACAAAATACTATAAACTAGATAGCTTATAAGCAAGAATTTATATCTTACAGTTCTGGAGTTGTGAAGCATGAGACCAGGGAGCCAAATTTGATCAGGTTCTGGTGAGAGCCTTCTAGGTTGCAGGCCATCAGTTTACTAGATCTTCATCTCCTGGAAAGAGAATACTGGTCTTTTATTATTTTTTTCTTATTTTTTTTAAAAAATCAGTTTTTATTAATTTACTGTGAGGTACAGTAACAAAAAATTCATGTTTGAACTTATATCATACGGTCATCAAACACCTGTCCCTTCACCAGTGCACATTTTCCACCACCAGAATCCCCAGTATCCCCACCCCCTTATTCCATACCTCCCCCTGCCAGTGTGGCAGACAATTTGCAGAATATTCTTTCTCTGCTTTAGTTACCTTCGATATTTCAAGACCAGTCCTACCACCCCTCATACCTGCCGAAAATGAAATTGCTAGACAGTGTGTTTTGTATTGTTTGTTATGGATATAATATAATATCCCGCAGTCGCAAGAGCGGGCACTCTAGGAATTCTTAAATTTTAATAATTAGGGTCTGAAGACATCGATGCCGCAAGTTGCTGGGTCGGGCGGGGACTTGTTTGTGTATGTCTGCATGGTGGCTACGAGGGAGCTTAAGTAGGCTGTGGGCTGGTGTGGCATCATCTCCCAGTCACCTTGGGGGCGGGGGTAAGGAGGGCCTACTCCTCTCCTGTCCCAAGAGACTTGGGATTTACTGTCACTGTGACTCATTCCTAGTGCTACTTGCTGGCTTCTAGAAAATCGTCACCGCTATAGCTCTTAGAGGGCAGGTGGAGGGACAACACCTGTCCCCGTCTGGAGCAGCCCAACAGAGGAGGTCTTTTGCAATTCCCGGGCTATCTCTGCCACAAGTTGCTCGGTCTGAGTTTCCTTTGTGTGTCTCTGGATCGTGGCCACATGGGAGCTTAAGTAGATGGTGGGTGGATGTGACATCATCTCGGTGTCTCATGGGGTGGGGGAAGGAGAATACTAAAATACAGAAATCCAAAACTATGCTGCTGCTAGTGCGGCCTCCTGACTTCATATCTTTTCATTCTCAGCAATGGAAAACAAATTACCAAATGCTTTCTTTTCAGCAGATCGACTGTAGGGGGGAGAAACTCCAAATCAATAATAGTGAATTTTTTTGTTTAAATATTGAATGTAATCAAAGTAAAGTGAAAGTAAAGTGAAATTTACCAGTTATACATGTGGGGTGGGGGGCTGGGGAGGTAAGGGGAAGGGGGAGATATATCGTGTTTCTTGGTTGTGGAATATGTGCACTGGTGAAGGGATGGGTGTTTGAGCATTGTATAACTGAGACTTTAACCTGAACTCTTTGTAACTTTCCACATGGTGAATTAATAAAAGAATTAAAAAAAATAAAATAAAATATCACCTCATAAAAAAAATACTGGTCTTTTAATTGCCTTGTAAGGGCACATATATATCATCAGTTACATTGGGGATAGCTATAAATAGAAGAATTTCAAAGGTGACAAATCATTTATTTCCTAATAGATAATTAGAAACAGACCGAGAAAACATATAAACCAGACTTTAAATTGCAAATACTTTTGCATCTTCCTTATTAAAATTTCTAGTTATGAATTTTCATATCTATTCGAGGATTTGTTGAAGGATTAGAAAAACATCTAGTCAAAAGCTTGTTTAGTTGGCCCTAGATGCAGGTGTCTGAGCAGAAGGGAAACTCAGGACGTTGGTGGGGAAAAATGTGCACTAGTGAAGGTATGGGTGTTGGAGCATTGTGTGACTGAAACCCACTCATGAAAACCTTTGTAACAGTGTATCTCATGGTGATTCAATCAAAGTTAAAAAAAGAATAAATGCGCATTTAAGTAATAGACATTCAGAAGTAAAACTGAGTTGGTCAAAACTTTGATCAGGGTATATGTACGGAGTGCCTTATTTAATTATAATTTTTCAGGAGTTACAGAGAATGGCTTATTTATTTGAATATTTCCTTCACTTAATTGTATATTCTTGGTTTTAAAATATTTAGATTTGAATAGTGATTTATCAAGATTAAGTATGAGATTGAAGTATCTGCATTTTAAAATCAACTACTTAGTCAATTCTGACATCCAGAATATAAAATAGAAAGTTTGTGAATTAGAGAAAGACCAAGACCCAATACTTAACAGCTTTTTTTTTTTTCTTTTTGGGTCATACTTGGCGATGCACAGGGGTTACTCCTGGCTTATGCACTCAGGAATCACCCCTGGCGGTGCTTGGGGGACTATATGGGATGCTGGGAATCGAACCCTGGTTGGCCTTGTGCAAGGCAAATGCCCTACCCTCTGTGCTATCACTCCAGCCCTTTAACAGCTTTTTAAGACTGAAAGAGAATTTTCTGTATAGCTTCCATTAGAATATGCCAACTCTACATTCTAACATTTGTAAAGAAGGGTTTTTTTTTTGTTTTTGGGTCACACCTGGTGATGCACAGGGGTTACTCCTGGCTCTTCACTCAGGAATTACCCCTGGCGGTGCTCAGGGGACCATATGGGATGCTGGGATTAGAACCCGGGTCGGCCACGTGCAAGGCAAACGCCCTACCCGCTGTGTTATCGCTCCAGCCCCTGTAAAGAAGTTTTTAATAATAGTTTTTACTGAAAGAAATTTAGAGAGATGTGAGGGGGAGGGAGAGAGAGAGAGGGAGGGAGGGAGGGAGACAGGAAAGGAGGGAGGGGGAGGGGAGGGGAGGAGAGCAGAGAGGAAGGAAGGAATGTTTAAAAGGCAGAACATAAGCTTTTCCAGAGGGGAAAAAGCCAGTTTTTCTCTCAGTGATTAATGGTTAATTGCTCTATCATTCTAGCAATAAGGCCATTTGGTTTGGAATTTTTACCACCCATTTGCTAACCTTACTGTGACTATAGGTAACATATTCTCTTTCAGATGTCTTTGTTTTCAAAATAGAGGTTTTATTATTATTTTTGAGCTAATTCATGTATAAGAATTGTAACAATGCACAAATATTATCATCACAATTGTTATTATTTCATAATAGGCTTTTTAACTTTTCAGTTTGTTTTTTGGTCTTGATAAAAGTCAGTTAATAACTGTAAGAATTACTCAGCATTTTTATAGTACTACTCCTTAATATTCAAGTTTACTTGCAGTTTCTAATTTTTAAAATCATTTCTGTTACATAGAGCTTTAGTATTTGAGATCAAAAATCACTGTCACTGTCACTGTCATCCCGTTGCTTATTGATTTGCTTGAGTGGGCACCAGTAAAATCTCCATTGTGAGACTTGTTACGGTTTTTGACATATCGAATACGCCACGGGTAGCTTGCCAGGCTCTTCCTTGCGGTTGGGAAACTCTCGGAAGCTTGTTGGGCTCTCCAAGAGGGATGGAGGAATTGAACCTGGGTCGGCCGCATGCAAGGCAAATGCCCTACCCGCTGTGCTATCACTCCATCAGAAATAATATATATATAAATTTTAAACGAAAATATGAAGGGTTTATCAGTGCTAGTACTTGAAAAACCTTTTTATATAGTCTCCAGTGAAGCCTGGCAGCACTCATTTTATTTTACAATTTGTTTGTGTCTAAATGCTTTATATTTGTATAAATCTTGAAGTCATTTTGAATTAAATACTGCCTTTTATATTTTCTTATTCAAAGCACCATGCTGACCCTGGTGGTTCTTGGGATAAACCTCAGAACCTTACACATTCTAGACATGTGCTCTACCTCTTGACCTGAATACCAGAATGGATATAAAGCTATATCCATTTTTATTTTCTTGCTTTTCCCCCTTCTACTTCTTATATTTAACATCCAATAGGTTTATCTGTACTTTTGAGTATACATACTCACTCTCATATTATTTTGAATGTTCTTCTTCATCCTCATTTTATTATTTTTTTTCCTGAAAATAAAAACCTAGTCCTTGAAAATGGGAATCATGAACAAGAAATAATAATACATGAGTATTTAAAATATTTTCATATATTTTAGGATATGCATGCAATCTTATTGAAATACTTGGTATAAAGACTTCATTAAGTATAAAATTTTATCTCACACTTATGTTTAGAGTCAAAGTTTAGATGCTTAATTAGCAGGATTTTTTTTTATAATGTAATATTATATACTTCTTACAACTGGGAAATCCTGCTCCATTCCACTACTAAACACATGGGTTTCACAGCTGCTGTAATGTTCTATATTGTCCCATGTGTATGAAACCAACACAGCCTGCAAAAAGGTTGCATTTTGGAGCATTGTAGTAGCATGGCTGGTTGGAGACCCCAGAAGAGAAGCTGCCAGAATTCTTCCATCTGGCAGCACTAGTGCTAGGCAGCTCCACACAGGGCAAAAAAATATTGTTGCCGAGCACTTTTCCTGTTGAAACAGTCAAGACTGTGTAGATCGAGATATGGATGGATGGAAGAATGGTCAAAGGAAGTAATAGAAAGGTGTTTAATTGGACACTCTACTGTATAAGGTGAGATAACAAGCAATAATATACGAAGAAGCAAATTTGAACTTTTCCTATAGATGCAAGAAGTTTGACAAATTCTTTTAACTTATATGAAATCTTTAAATTGAACAATTGTGAAAGTGTAGTAAAGCAGTCTCTTATATGAAGGGCATGAGGTAACAATACATTTTTTTTAAAAGGTAAAATCATTAGGATGTCATCATTTGAGAAAAGTATATTTCCTGGTTTCATTAAAAATTCCCAGAACATCGAACATCAGTCAACATTCCATGGAGAAAGATGTGTTATGCAGCTTGCATGTGTGCATATCTGCATATCAGAGCACAAAATATTGACATGATAATTGCAGTCAAGCCTGAGTGAACAGTGGCCTGTGGGAATTCAGCTGGTGTTGTACCAACTGGATGGCTGCTCAGGACACAGTTTGAAATGCAAGGTGCAAGTTAGCACTTTATTCAGCACAGGCAGGCATCATTTAAAAATCCTTGGGGGCAACCCTGGTGATGTGCAGATGTTAAAACAGTCTGTTCTGAAGTGCGATATTTTTGATCACTGTAAGAGACTAGATTCTGGGTGAAAAATACTTGCACAGTTATTAAAGACATATGTAGCCTTTTCCAACTCTAGTGAATATTTTACATAATAAATGTTGGGAAGTGCAGAAATATCTGGACACATATATGGGATTAAAAAAATCAGGAACTAAATAATCTCTAAGTATAAACCAAAAAGGTTTTGTTTTGAGTTTCATATATGTATCACTAGATAGATTATCAAAAGTACATTATTTGATAATATAGTAAATATAAACTGTTATGATATATTAAATCAGTGATTACATCTTTGTTTAAATAGCTTATCAATGTACTATATTAAAAATTCAGAATTAGATGTTGTAGGTAGCATAATTTCGTTGTTCTAGTTTGGAGCCTATTGAATAGGTTTAAAAAAATAAATCAAGTTTCATGTGTCAGACTGATTCTTATATTTAGCTTATATATATAACATTTAAAATATATTTATATTGAAAAATAAAGGTTTAAAAACTCGGAATTATGTAAGATTTATTTTCTGATTTTAAGGCAAAATATATTATTTTAAGTATACTTTAGCATCAAAAAATATTTTCTGCCAAGGGTTTTATGAGTATAAGATACTGTTGATTTGGTAATTTTTTTAGTAGCAGCTTTTACTTTGGAGTAAATGTATTTGAAAAGTATTTGTGTTGTTTTAAACTCTTTTGTTTCTTATTACTTTAATATTCATGAATAACAGTATATATGCATTTTTAAAATAGGAAATGGTTATAATTTGTGGATTAAAGAATATATAACTTGATAATAATTCTCATTTCATACTTTCATTTTTATAAGTTTTCTGTGTTAGAATTTTACTGTTTACTCGAAATTATCTATCTAACTATCCTTTATTGTCTTTTAAGAATAATCAACACTGGTATGTTTTGGTTTTTCATTTTCTTTGTTTCCTAATTCATACCAATACTATTTCTTCATATTTAGTTAAATGTTTTTTAGACCCTAATATTTCATTCTGACATCTCATTAAGAATGGGCTCACACCCAGAAAATATAATCCTGTCTTATCCTATAATATATGGCATGATCTATAACACAATAAGTTTTTGTTTGCTAATTACTTAGAATAATTTCTCAGATTTTTGAGTTTAAAAAAATGGAAAAAGCGTGGTAACTCATGTGGCTAAGTACAGAAATATTAAATGTTTAAATGGGTAGTACTCTTGAGAAAAGTGATTGGAGTTTTAAACTTGTACAGATTTGACAGCCTCTCTTCACTTCATTTTTCATCCTAAAGAAGTCTGCAAATATTCTTAGCTCACATCATTATTGCACATCAGTGGTTCTAATTAGCGAAACAGGAGTTTGTCTCAGTCATTGATCATCATCAGCTTCTTGACAGTGCCTTTTTTTAGGAACCCTTTTTAATGTCTTGTAAATATATATGTATATATATATACACACACACACATATATATATATATATATATATATTCATTGAGCTGACCAGATAGGTTGGTGATTCTCTGAATTTGAACAACTTTTTAGAAATCTCATTATTCTAATATTAAAAATAATATATTCTTGTACCACTTCTCTTTTTTGTCATGAAAATATCAGATTGCCCATATCACCCAGAGGAGCTGCTGGACAAATCTCTATACTATTTGGAATTGTTATTTTTTTTCAATATCAGAATTATAGGGACCAGAAAGATAGTACAGCATGTAGGGTGCTTGCCTTGTACATGGCTGACCTGGATTCAATCCCTGGTACCCCATATGGTCCTCTGGGATGAGTGATCTCTGAGTGTGAAGCCCACAGTTAGTGCTGAGTACTAATGGGTATCAAACAAAATGAAAGTAACAAAACCAAAAAAATCCCCCAAACAGAATTATAAAATAGTAGTTTATTTGGATATTTTTACTGTAAAATAAATAATTTAGATGTCTGTATATTATAGAGTTTTATATTTTAAAGTTTTGCATTTAATATATGGCCTGTATTTTCTATATGCATGAGATGTTGTTAAATACTGTTAAATGTTGTTAAATATTTGACTCAGATTTTAGTGTTTGCAAGAATCACTTTAAGATTTGTCTTAGTTTGTGCTGATATAATTAGATTGCTTAAACAGCACACATTTATTTCTCAAAGTCCTGGAGTCCAATATGGTGTCTTCTGATTCCACTTCCTAGTGAGAACTTTCTTGCAGGCAGATCCCTTCTTGCTTTATCTTCATATAATGGAAAGATAGTCTGTTTTTCTTCTGATACATATACCTTGATTGTATGATGTATTTTTCATAATACTCAGGATTTCCTATTAGTTAATTAAAAATTCAAGTGATACTTTGAGGTCATCAATTGTAGCATTGTAGCACTGTCGTCCAGTTGTTCATTGATTTGCTGGACCGGGCACCAATAAAGTCTCCATTGTGAGACCTGTTCTTACTGTTTTTGGCATATCGAATACGCCATGGATAGCTTGCCAGGCTCTGCTGTGTGGGTGGGATACTCTCAGTAGCTTGCTGGGCTCTCTGAGAGGGATGGAGAAATCCTAGGTCATATATTAGTGAAAATAATTTGCAGAGATCAAATACATTTTAGTATATGAGTTTATAACTCAGAACAAATCATTGAAAACAAAATGATAGATACTTTGACTATTTCTTCTGAAAGTATGTTTATTTTCACTATTAATAAAGAAATGGAGTAAAAGAGAAAGCCAGTCTATTGATGATACAGTAAGTATGCTAGTAATACTTGCAAAATAGGATATAGTAAAATGATAAAACTATAGTTAAGTAATAAAATAATTAAAATATAGTAAAAAATAAAAGGATAAAGTATAAAGTTGAAACATTAGTCATAAAAGTTTGTAAACTCTCAATATATAGTTTATTGCACTCTCCACCTACTATGGTGCACATACAAGGGCTAAACATGGCAATCAAAATCTTGAGTTATGATTATTGGCCTTACATAAATTATTGCTCACTAGTCTTTAGTGATTCTTAGTACTGCCTGGTAGTAGCCATCTATTATTATGCATACTTGTTCAATATCCTAGAATACTGTTTTAGACATACTCTCACCAGTTTCTAGTATATTTCTCATGATGAGCTGATAGCCAAGTACTGTGCATTTGTAAAATTAATTCTCTTAAGTTCAGTGTGCTGAAAGATGAGCCATTATTCAGCCACAGACTCCAAGATAAACTGGAATAGAGAAATTATTCAAAAAATCCTAAAGTAATTACTTGGCATGCCTGCAGGTGCTAGTCTGAAGATCAAAGCAGGGGTGGGGAAGAGAGGGAGGGAGAGAGAGATAGGAGAGGTGGAGGAAGAGAGTGAGGGGGAGGGATTGGGGAGAGGAGAGAGTGGAATGGGAAGAGAAGAGAGATCTAGGTTAATTTCTTTTAGTTGGGTTATATGAATAGGGAACTTCACTAAAGGGTGATTGGTCTATTTAAAGCGAAAAAACCAGCCAGATTTTGGTAAGTCTTATATAGCATTTGTTTGAGAAAATGGTGTTGGTGGGTCAGGAGAAAGTTGATCATAAGGGCTCCTGGCAAATCTGTATCAGGAACTTATATTTTATTTGGGACTCTGGGCAGTTATCTATCTTGGGACACATGTGGCATGCACTTTCAAGAGGGTGCTAATGTTTCTTTAAGGTCACTTCAGTCTTGAGCTAAACCAAATGGATATTAAAGGCAGCAATACCATAGAGAAACTTAACTAAACTCTTGGTAGAATCCCTTTTTTCCCCCACATCATTGAAAAAATAGAGCTGTTAGACGAGACATTTAATCCTTTCCCATTACCACATGTACCAACGTATCTAATTCTGTATCCCTCCTTTTAAAAATTTTATTAGAAGAACTGTTTATACCTTCATTTAAGACCAAATATATCCTCCGTGTGTTAAGGTTTCAGTCACCCAACCATATGATTCTGTTATTTTTCAGTTCTTTTAGTTGCCTCCCAACTGGTCTCTTAGCTTTCATTCTTGAACTTTACATACAACCTAAGAGCCAATATGATACTCTTCAAATATCAAGTTGCTTAAAATGATTCTCTGGCTTTTCATTTCATTAAGATTCAGATCCAAAATTTATAGGATATATAAGACCATATATTAACTTCTTGTTATATTACAAATGAAAATATGTTTACTTTTTTGATGTTCTGAGATGCCAATTATTCATTCCCTTGCCTCAGTGTCACTTGTAGTTAATACTTGGCCCATGACCTGAATAATGCTTTTTTGAATTCTCCATGACTGTCACTTCTTTTCGTTATGCCCTGGCATATATATTTTCTATAAATACAGTAATTTGTTAATTATCCTTTATAAGATGGTAACAGTCTCATTTTGCTACTTAGTTCTTTTAAGACTGGGTATCCCTTGTTATACTGAGTCCTTATTATAATTAGTTGACATACTGTGTGTTAACTTACATATATATTTTTTGTTTTCAGTAGCATGACCTAGAATATTAATTCAATGAAAGCAGCCATTTGGTTAATTTTGTTAGTAGTAGTATCATTAGTCTCGAGGGCATTGTCTGTTATACTAGTGTTCAATAAGCATCTTTTGAATAACTAGTGGATTAATGTGTCAACTGTGGATTTTGTGTGGTTTTATTTTTGGTGTTTTTTTTTCACTGTTGGTGATTTACTTCAAAAATTCTTTTGCTATCTCCTTAAGATACTGCTGTCTGCTTCTGAAGTTCAGTAGGCATATGTTGGCATTTTCCAGTGAAGTCTATATTTCTTAACTGCTTGGCTATATTTTTATATTTTTAACCACATTACTTTTCTCTGCAGTGTTCTGGATGAATCCCTCCTCAAGTATACTCCTTTTGCTAATTCTCTATTTGCATCTAGTTTTGAGTTTAGCTCATTTAATTGTTTTATACAGTGGTTATAAATTTTATTTCCAAGATTAAATTTTTTTAAACTCCCTGATCTTTATCTATAGTTTGTAATTTTAGTCCTTTCATAGATCCTCATTTTAAACTTTTTTATATTTGTTTTTGAATTTTGTTTCTTGTGAATACTTCCTTGGGTTATTAAGTATATATATATCTTAAATATATACATTGATATATGTGTATAAATCGATGTAGATACATACATAAAGTTATATACATATGGTATTGTATGTGTTTTCTTCATGTGTTTTTTATTTGTGGTTTTATCTTAAGTCAGATGGTTGTTATTGTTCTCTTTTCCCCTGCTCCCCATTACTTCTCACTTTTTCCTGTATTCTCTCCAAACATTTTGTGATTTGCCACTAAATTGTCACCCTTACCCCACGTAATAGACTTAATTTTGATATCTTGGATATAGTAGCCAACACTGATGATGGAGATTTGCTGTATTCAGAACCTAAAGCTGTGGGTGATTTTGGCTTACATCCTGACTGGAATAAGAAGTATATAAAGCTATCCATTTTAAAGGAAGATAGGTGATTTTACGTGTTCCAGGGAACACGTATATTGATTATATTTATTACCTCAAATTGATTATATTATGGCTATTGCAATTAATTTGAAACTCTTTGTGTGTGTGTGTGTGTGTGTGTGTGTGTGTGTGTGTGTGTGTATTGAGGGGAATGGAGGTTGGACCATACTGGCTATGCTTATTACTCACTCCTGGCCTGATGCTCATGGATCAATCCTTGTGGAACTCAGGACTTATATGTGGTGTTATGTAGTTAAATTGGGTGAGCTGTATGCAAGGCAAATGCCTTACTTTCTCTACTATCTCTCTGCCCCCTAAACATTTTTTTTTTAGTAATTGTTTCTTTTTTTTTTGCCTTACTAGTGGTACTTAGAGGCCTGCGGGGCCACATCCAGGCCTGCATTTACCTGCATCTAATGTTGCTCAGGGGGCCATGTGATAACAGGGTTGTATCAGCACTGGCCACAAGTAGAGCATGCAACTTAACCTCTGTACTATCTTTTTGGCCACTTATCATGGAAATGTGAAACGTAAGCTGTACTTTCAGTATGAAATTGTCAGCAGTTGTATGTGGTTGTAACTTTCCATATAGTTCTGATTAGTATTGAAAAGTTAAGTTCATATAATTTATGATTCTATATTTTAAGTTTATATTATCAGGATATAAAATTTAAATAAATATTTACAAATTATGAATAATAATAATGTATATATATTTTGTTTCTAGAGAAAAACAGAAATCTGAAGCTAAGGACAGAAAAGTCTTAGAAATTCTGCAAGTCAAGGATGCTAGAATACAAGAATTAGAACAGGTTGGTGTTACAACAGAAAATTGTTATAGAGTGTGCCATATTTTTGCTTGTAGAACATCTTTATATTGTCTAATTTTTTGCACTAACTTTTATTAAAACTATTGGGATCATTTTTTATCAGACCCTGCTACAAATACTATTTTTTAACTAATACTGTAAGGTTATTCTATATAACCGTGCGATATCTTATAGCCTACTTCTCGCTCTGGGAGAACTTGGAAAGCCACAGAGTTTCCTGCCCACATGGGACAGCCTTGCAAACTCCCCATGGCGTATTCATATGCCAAACCAGTAACAATGCTGGGTCTCATTCCCCTGACCCTGAAAGTCTCCCTCATTGGGAAGGACAAGTAAAGAGAGGCTTCTAAAAATCTCAGGGCTATGATGCATGGAGATGTTACTGAGACCGCTCAAGAAATTTGACGATCAATGGGATGATGATGATGATGATATTCTATATTATTATGGTTCTTTATATTCTGTTATTTTTTTCTAAATAAGTAGTCTATTCCTTAGGTGTCTTAATGTTATAGTTTTAAGATAGTATCTAGCAATTATTAATTCCTTTTATTCAACTACTTCTTTCATTATTAGTGATTATCACCCACTTCTGAAACAAATTTTGTTCATTTGTAGAAAGTATGAAAAAAAACTTAATTGAATCTCTTTGATCTTTTGAAATCTTATTTTTAAAAGTTAGTACTGTAAAATATTAGTGACTATATATTTCATGTATAGTGAGTAAATCATAAAACAACACATAAAATTATTGTAATTATGTTATTACTGTAAAATTCTGTTTTCAGTGCTTTCAAGAACCACTCTTAAAATAGAAATGGCTTAAAAATAGCACTGTAGCACTGTCATCCTGTTGTTCATTGATTTGCTTGAGTGGGCATCAGTACCATCTCCATTGTGAGACTTGTTGTTACTGTTTTTGGCATATCAATATGGCTTAAAAAATAAACTGAAAACTATGTATTAAACTAGTAGCCAATACCAATATAATATTTAAGTTTACTTTGTATCTTGTCACTCATTATGACTTATACTGCTTATGATGTTTCTGTGTTAAGTGGAGGTGCATTTGTCAACTGTGCTCTTCAGACTTTTCATTCTTTTCTCCTTTTCTAGTCCAGTAAACTCCATGAGTATTTTGAGCTAAAGTTGCTTATAATTACAAGTTGTTTTATTAAAGAACTAAAAGTGGAAGTAAATTTTGCTAAAAAATTAAATTCCTTTCTACTTCTACACCTATGTAAACTTTCTAAAATGGATTATATCTAAATTTGAAATGTCTGTCTTCTTGAAAGTGTGCTTTTTATAGAATGTGTTATAATTTTTATTGTAATCACCAAATAAAAATATAATCCATATTTTAGTTGCAAAAATAGTAGTTTCTGGCACCTTAATAGTTTTTAAAATTTTATTAAATATTAAGCCACCATTATTTGATAGTTACTCATATTTCAATTTCAGGAGTAAAATGTTCCAACACCAGTCCAACACCTGTGTTGACTAACCTCCATAACCCCAGGTTATGTCCCACCAGCCAGCCTTCCTTTATGACAGGCACAGTTTTATTTATTTATTTATTTTTTAATTTTTATTTTTATTGAATCACTGTGAGATAGTTACAAGCTTTCATGTTTGGTTTACAATCACACAGTGATCAAACACCCATCCCTCCACCAGTGCACATTTCCCACCACAATATCCCTGGTATACCCCCCCTTTCCCACCCTTCCCCTGCCTCCATGGCAGATAATATTCCCCATGCTTTCTCTCTACTTTTGAGCATTATGGCTTGCAACACAGACACTTAGAGATCATCATGTTTGGTCCATTTTCTACTTTCGGCACGCATCTCCCATCCCGACTGATTCCTCCAGCCATAATTTTCTTAGTGATCCCTTCTCTATTCCATCTGCCTTCTGCCCTCCGCTCATGAAGCAGGCTTCCAGCCATGGGGCAATCCTCCTGGCCCTTGTATCTACTGTCCTTGGGTGTCAGCCTCATGTGATATTATTCTATACTTCACAAATGAGTGCAGTCCTTCTGTGTCTGTCCCTCTCTTTCTGACTCATTTCACTTAGCCTGATACTCTCCATGTCTATCCATTTATAAGCCAATGTTATGACTTCATCTCTCCTAACAGCTGCATAGTATTTCATTGTGTAGGTGTACAAAGTTTCTTAACCAGTCATCTGTTCTAGGGCACTTGGGTTGTTTCCAGATTTTGGCTGTTGTGAATAGTGCTGCAATGAATATATAGGTACAGGTGTCATTTCTACAGTGCAACAGGCACAGTTTTAAGTCTGATTATTGTAGTCTGGATCTCGTGCCTATGGTATTTTGGGCTCTGTAGTTTATATATCTATATCTCTATATACATACATGTACCACATATGTATATGTATATATGTATACATTTATAAACCACACCTCCATATCACCAATGTTTTGAGGCTCTTAACCCAATCCCTGTTGTATTCTGTTCACCTCTTCCCACTCCTTCCCTCTCCCAGTTTCTTTGCTTCCCTGTCCTTTCCATTGCATGATAAAAGGTCAAGGGTAATCTGGCTATTTCCTATTTAACTTTGCATTCCCTCCTCCTGTTATTCTTCTGTAAACCACATGTAAGTGAAGTCATGCAATATTTGTTCTCCTGGCTCACTTGACTTAACATGATACTCTTCATTTTTATCCATTTGCAGTGAATTGCATGATTTCATCCTTCCTTGCAGCTACATAGTATTCCATTGTGTATAAATACTGTACTTTCATTAGACTATACTTTCCTTATCTAATAATCTGTTGCTGCCACCTGAATGTTAACCATAATCAAGATACTTTACAAAAAAGGTAAATATATGTGCTTTGCATATTAATTAGGTGAAACAATACTGCCTAATAAATCTAATCTTATGTATGATTTAAAAGTAGCAGATGGGAACCATAGCAGTAGTATAATGGGTAGAGTGCTTGCCTTGCAACTGACTGACCTGGGTTTAATACCTGGCATCCCATATGGTCCCCTGAGTATCGTCAGAAATTCTGAGTGCAGAACCAGGAGTAATCTCTGAGAATCATTGGTTTTGACCCCCAAACAAACAAAAAGGAAGGTGACAAACATCATTTCATTGTTAAAAAAATCTTTGTAAAGCCACCCAAAGAATCTTCTTTTGCAATTCTACTGAATAGAAAAGAACAGCTCTATTTTTTGTTATTTTTTTAAATCGAATCACTGTGAGATCCACAGTTACAAAGCTCTCATAATCAGTTTTCAGTCATACAATGTTCCAACACTCATCGTTTTACCAGTGTACATTTCCTACCATCAATGTATCCAGTATCCCTCCTGCCACATCCCTCACCTCCCCCCCATCCTTCCTCCCACATACACACCTCCTGCCTTTATGCCTCTTACTCTCTCTACTTTTGAGCATTATGGTTTGTAATAAACAGATACTGAGAAGTCATCATATTTGAGAAGCCACCACTTTCAGCACACATCTCTCAATCCCGAGAGATCTCTCTATCATTGCTGTTTCAGCTGCCCTCTCCCTCAGCACTTGAGTTCGGCTTCCAACTGTAGACCAATTTTCCTGGCCCTTGCATCTACTGTTCTTGGGTGTTAGCCTCATACTATGTTATTTTATATTCCACAATGAGTGTAGTCATTTTGTCTGTTCCTCTCCTTCTGTCCAATTTCACTTAATACCACATTCTCCAGGTCCATCCATTTATAAGCAAATTTTATGACTAATTTTTTCAAACAGCTACATAGTATTCCATTGTATAGATGTACCTTAATTTCTTTGACCAGTCATCTGTTTTCCTGCACACACTTTGTTTCCAGATTCTGGCTATTGTGAACAGTGCTGCAATGAACATACAAGTGCAGATGTCATTTCTGCTGGGTCTTTTTGCACCCCTGGAATATATTCACAGAAGTGGTATTGCTAGGTCATATGGAAGCTCAATTTCTAGTTTTTTGAGGAATGTCCATATTGTTTACCAAAAATGCTGGACTAGTGACTTTCCCACCAACAATGAATGAGAGTCACTTTCTCCCCACATCATGTCAGCACTGGTTGGTGAACACTGTTTTTTTTTTTTTTTTGCTTTCTTTTTCTATTTATTTATTTATTTATTTATTTCTCTTTTTGGTATTCATTGGCATTGTTCACTCTATTTTAGGTTATTGATAACATGCTATTTTAAAATGTTGATTAGTTTGTGTGGTTGATTTTGGGGCCACACCTGGTAGATGTTACCTCTGGGTGCTACCTGGTGGTACATGAGGGACAATGGGGTGCTGGTATTAAATCAGGGCTCCCACTTGCAAAATATTTACTCTTGCCCTTTGTGTTTTCTCAAAGCATCATTCACATTTATGAAATTGCTATAGGTCAGGAGTCTGGTCATAGCTTATCTAACTTGTCTTCCCAGGATCTCCCAAGTTTGTAATCAATGTGTACGTTGACTGTGTTTTCTTCTGGAAAACATAATTTTGATTTTGGAAGAATCTGTTTTGTGAACATTGGAATTGTTTGATAGAATCCATGTCCATATTAAGATAAACTGAGATTCAAGTCTGTGTGTGTCTAGATTCTCCAGAGACAAAGAACTGTGTGGGGTGTCGGTGAGAGGGTTAGGGTTGGGGTGGCACAAGGTTGGGTGGAGGAGGAGGGAAAATGGTTGACAAAGGGAGGGGATAGAGGGATAAATATAAGTGTAAAGAAAGTGAGGAAATGAGAGGAGGGAACGAAGTTTGTTAGATAGAGGTAGATTAATTTTAAGGCATTGGCTCATGCATTTGTTAGCTGAGAAGTTTGAAATGTGCATGCCATCCACCATAGAAACGCAGAGAAGAATTTATAGTGCACTGCATTCTGAGGGCAGTTTGGAGGCAGAAATCTTTTATCTTAAGACTTTAATTGATTGGATGATTCCCACTCATTTTGGGAGGGGAAAATCTGCTTTATTCATTTTTCTGATTAAGGTTAGTTCTGGCAGCATCCATACCCAAACTCTGCCGTACTATTATGCCCAGTTCCACAGTTCCTGAACCTTAGCTCATTGCCACACCTTCCAGGTATATTGATCACAGAGTTGACAACTCTGAGGTATTTTTGTAAAGAGGGTGGGAGGATTTCCCCTCACTTCTGGTTAGGCCCAGCAGCCTTCACACCAGAACCCTGCCATATCAGCAGACCCAGCTCGCAGCTCCTGAAGCGTGCAGCTGCCTGACATCTCCTACAAATTCCACACTACTCAGAGCACAGCAGGAGCACCGCAAACCTGATAGGGAAATGCATAAAAGCCCACCAAGCTCAGTGAGTGAAAACAATAATATAGAAGGCTCAGCCAGCACTATCCAGTTCAGTAAATCCTTAAGCAATAACTGCAGTGACAACATTGCGAGGATGTATAATGAGGTCAAAGCAACAATAGCACAAGTAGTTAGCAAAGCCAGCAGTGCAGAAGAAAGTATGAGTACTGAAATTAAAAGACTATAAGCAGAAGTGAGGAGTATGGGAGGTGATATTAAAAACACAATAGAAGCTTTGAACAGTAGATTAACAGCAATTGTGCAAAATATCAAGGTGCTCCACGATGAGATGGAAGAAACTGCTGGAAAACAGAAGGTCAAAAATAGTCTGAAAAGAAAGGAACAGCATACCAGAGAACGGTAGGACAAGTTTAGAAGAACAACATAAGAATCACTGAAAACAGGAAGGCAAATTGGATGAAGAAAAATTTTTAAAGAAATGATAGAGAGGAATTACTTAGACTTTAGGATTGCAGGGACCTAGATCTAAAAGACCCAGAATCCCAGTGAAAATATGCTCAACTAGAAAAATTCAAAGACACATTATATTTAAATTATACAAATTCCAAAGATAGAGACAAAACATTGAAAGCAGCGAGATCAATAAAACCACTTATGTGTAAAAGAAAACTTGTAAGACTCACAGGAGATCTATCAAATGAAACTCTGCACCAGAGAATGATGGGATACTGTAAAAAAAACTCAACAACATGAAAACCTCACCAAAATAGGTGAGGTTTTCATGATCGTCCAGCTAGACGATCATTCAGATTTGAAGGAACAATATAGAACTTCAGGGACAGGAAACAGCTTAGGGAATTTAATAGCCTTGAAATCAACTTTACAAATAGCATTAAAAGGGCTTTAAAAAGTGCAGGATAAACTTCTCAGCACATGGCATTGAATATGGCATTGACTCATGGTCCTTATGGTTGCCCTGTAAAGGAAGGTATGTTTACTCTCTTGTCTGTATCATCAAACACTTAAACAGTACCTATAACAAAATATTCTTTAGTTTAAAACCAGTATTCTCTTGTTTTGATAAAACACTTTACTGTTAAAGGGCAACTTGCTTTAAAAATTTATTTTTTATTTTTTATTTTTGGGTCACACCCAGCAGTGCACAGGGGTTATTCCTGGCTCTGCACTCAGGAATTACTTTTGGTGGTGCTCGGGGGACCATATGGGATGTTGGGAATTGAACCTGGGTCAGCTGCATGCAAGGCAAACGCCCTACCTGCTGTGCTATCACTCCAGCCCTGGCAACTTGCTTTTACTCTTTAAATTTTCTAATTCTCTTCACTCTAACTACATTTTACAGTTGTAGGCTTACATGTAAATTTTACAACTGTAAAATTTTAAAACAGGTAATGTTTTGTAAATTCCAAAATGTATGTGAAGAATTAAAAAAATAGTTTTATAATGACAGCCATGATTATTACCAGAATGAGAACAAAATAAAAGTTAATTAAGTAGGGGCTGGAGATAGTACAGAGGATAGGGCAGTTGCTTTGCACCCTGCTGAATTGGGTTCGGTCTTTGGCATGCCATGTGATCCTATGGGTCCTCCAATCTCCTCGGTACAGAGGTAGGAGTAAACCCTGAGAACTAACAGGTCTGGCCTCCAAACCAAAAACTTGTTAATGAGATATATTTTAGATACCAGAATTGAAAACTTTTATACATTACCGTAGGGATAATACTATATTAAATGATTTTAATTTATTTATATATCTTAAACTCATATAACAATAATCAAAAACGAACTTTCATTGATTTTCTTTTAATAATTCAACTTGCCATCCCTCTAAGTTTTCTTGGCACAAGCACGGTGAAATAAAGCTTTTATGTACTTACTTAGGGACAGGATGGTTGGTGGGAGGGAAGCTGGATACATTGGTGGAAGAAAAGGTCATGCTGATGATGGGATTGGTATTGGAACATTGTATGCCTGAAACAACCATATTATGAATAGCTTTGCAAATCATGGTGTTTTAATAAACAAACTAAAAAGAAAAGCAACAAAGTCTACCAATTGAAATTCTAGTCATATTTAAAAACTTTATTCATAGCTACATCGAACTGGTCCTGTGAACTATGAAAACTGGCACTATGCTCTAGCCAAATTCATACAGGAATATTAACCAAATGAGTAAGAAATACTGATGCTGATGCCTGTAGTGTGAGGTTTTATGTCTACTGGGCTAAGGGTTAGGCTGTATATATTGTTTGCTGTAGCTGCGTGTGTCAGAGGTTAACCTTCACTTTGGTGTCCTTTTTTATTATTGAGATTTTTCTAGAGACTTTTTAATTATCATCTGATATATACAGTTCTTTCTGTTGTATTCCCCTGTTATTATACTGAAGCACTATTGATGTGGTGATGAGATGTCAGAAGAAGGGTAAATGATCTCATTGTTATATGATTACATTTTGACTCCTTAGTGAGCTTGTGCCCCTTGCTGTGGCTTCACAAATATTTTTTTTTCAGTTTTATTTTGTGTTATTGCCCTTACAAAAGACAGGAGCACTAGAATGTTCTGGAGTTGGTAGATACTTCCTTCAGGTTGGTTAAGCTCTGGAAAAGCCCCATTGACTCTTGCCAGTTGAGAGCAGACATTGTTAGAAAAAACTGAATATTTTGGACACTTTAAGTATAGCTTCTTTTTCCCTATAGGAAATAGGAAGAGGCTTTTTATTCTCTCTTCAACGTTACTACATGACAAGGGTCTTGTTCATAGAAGTCATGCAAGTGTGAGAATTCCCCTAATATAAAGGCTGTTCTGGAAATGTTAACTAGCCTACTCTGATCTTCCAGCAATTAATTCATTACAGATTAGGCTTTCCTACCCCAGTACTGAGTCCTAAAGAGCTTATTGCTCCAGTGCATCTGCTCTGATAGATTATGATTCTTTGTTGAATCTCCAGTATTATTAGGCACAGTTATGCCTATATAGCTATGACTGTAGTTCTCTGATGGATCCAAGGAAAACTGCCTGTGTTTTTGTTTTGTTTTGTTTTGTTTTGCTTTTTGGGTCACACCCACATTGTACAGGGTTACTCCTGGTTCTGCACTCAGAAATTGCTCCTGGCGGTACTCAGGGGCCCATATAGGATGCTGGGAATCGAACCTGGGTCAGCCGCGTGCAAGGTAAATGCCCTACCCGCTGTGCTATCACTCCAGCCCGCCTGTGTCCTTCTTGCTTAGTTTTTTCATGCTGTGTTAGTGGTAGAGAGAATTTCCAAATTAGTTACATGCTGAAACAGAAGTTGGAAGTCCATCCACTGTGCTCTTACTATTCCGTTGAGTTATATTAAATAGATATTTCCAAATTTTCCAAGCTTATCACCTATAAAATCCAGTTACATTACTAACAATACTTTCAGTTTGTCTTATTTACCTAAAAAAGTTCTCAGGTAGTTTCACACAAAATAACTTTTTGGCAGGTTGTAGAAAAATGTCAGAATTATAACCTAATTTTATAACTTGTATTTTGTTGACATTAGTTTTATAGTTGCTGTTTAGCTTCTTTCAGTAAGTCTGTGCTTTAGTTTTATCAACTTTAAGGTCTGAAATAAATTTTCTTTCTTGGTTGCAATTAGTTCCTTTTTTATGTTTTCCATTTTTCAGTTGTGGTTTCATTGTTTTTTATTATAACTTTCCAGTGTAGTTTGAAAGCAAATTATATGAATAATACATCAACTATGCTGAAGTATAGCTTTATGGAGTTTTATATCTTATGCTACTGTGACCCCACCCTCAGTTTTTCAGATATACTCTATGCTCTTCTTTTATTTGGGGATTGGATGGTTGGGATCACATCTGGTGGGTGTTCAAGGACAATTCTTGGTGGTGGTCAGGGATCTATAGGTAGTGCCAGGGATTGAACTGGAATCAGCCACATGCAAGGCAAGTACCTTAACCTCTGTTTTATCTCTCTGGCCTCTCTGTTGTTCTCTTCTTACTCTGTAGACTTTTCTTGACCATCATGTGAATTAGCCATTTTATATCTTATCTATAATAAGCTGTTTGCTTCAGATATACTGTCTGTTCTCACTCTTTATATTTTTAACTCCTCTGAATTCATAGTAATTCAATTCAGATCAATAAGAATCCTGTTCTATGCAGAAGAAATTGGTTGAAATAGTCGAATTAAGCTAAGTTTGAAAATGAACTGTAATTCTATATATCTCTGCTTTCATTACTTAAGTAGATCAAGTGTACATTTTTAATAAGATAATATGGTGAACTTCATTAACTACAAATTTTCAAGGTTTTATCATCTTCTCTTGAGAGTGTATCTTTGTCTAATTTATTAATTATTACTTTCAGATTTATCAAGTATTCCAATATGGTAGTTACAGTTAACTAATTTTTTAGTTTATTTTGGGGGGAATATAGGAATTAGACTACATCTTGTTGGCTTTGTGCATATTCCTGCTCTGAGATTGCTCCTGGAAGTTCTCAGGGGACCATATGATTCAAGGGATCTAACCCTCATCACCCACATGCAAAGCTCGTTGAGCATTATCTCCTGTCCTGTTAAGGTTTATAAAAAACTAATAAATTAAGAAGGGCTTGTGGACACAAAATTCATGCAAATTCCAAAATAACTTGTGAAAGAGCTTTTGTTGGTGTCATTTATGTTGTTGATTCCTGTTATGGCTAGCTCACCTTAATGTGCAAGTTCTTCTAACTGAAGCTACATGGTTAATTGCTCTTTCTTTCCTAGAATTTAAATAGTTTCTGAGTTAGAGGAGAATGCTTAAGTTTTGTCAGTTAACTTTGTAAAAGATAGGCCTATGGACATTTTATTAACAGCATAAATGTTCACATGATGGAATTTGGCATTCATTGTCAGTCGCATTCATAAACATTTGCTGATTTGGTTTGCAAGAGAGTATGAATATGTAGACAATTAACATAATGAGGTAGTATGTTGTATGTTTTAAATGCTTAATGTAGGCAATTCAGAAATTTAGAAATGTAGAAACTACTGTCATGGGAGAAGCTTTTATGGAAAAATAAATCTTGAAGGAAGATAAGACTTCGAATAGGAAAATGGTATGAGGTCATACTTATTAACCTATTTTTATACTGTTTGATGTTGTACACAATGATATGCACTAATAAAACAGGAAAAATTAAAATTATAGTTATGGGCCAGTGAAATGCTTCATGAAACAAGGCATTTACTTCACATGAAGGCAAGCCGGGTTCGATATCTGGCAGCCCATATGGTCTCCTGAGCGTGCTAAGATGAATCCCTGATTGCAGAGTGAGTAAGCTCTATGTAACCCCAAAACAAAAACCAAAAATGACATTCCACAGAGTAGGAAAAAATATTTAGCCACACATCTAATAGTTTTAGTATCCAAAATACATAAAGCACTGGTAGAACTTGACAAGAATAAAACAACCAGTCCCATCAAAAATGAATAGAAACTTTTCCGGAGATGATATACAGAACGACCAAAAGGTATTTGAAAAAATTATCTTTATCACTTATCATCAGGGAAATGCAAATCAAAACAACAAGTTATCTCATACCAATGAGATTGGCACATGTCTCAAAGAACAAAAACAATCAGTGTTGGCATGAATGTGGGGAAAAGGACCCTCATTTACTGCTGGTAGGAATGTTAAATTATCCAGCCTTTGGGAAAGACAATATGGAAATTTCTCGGAAAACTAGGAATTTAACTTTCATATGACCTAGCAATTCTGCTTCTGAGTGTATTCCCCTAGGGCTCAAAAACTCCTCAGAAAGATATTTGAATTACTATGTTCATTTTGGCACTGTTCACAGTAGCTCAAATCTGGAAATTGCTTTAATGTCCAAGAACAGATGACTGGATAAAGACACGGTGGTATATGTACCCAATACAATACTACTAGTTTATAAGAAAAGATGAAATAATGCAATTTTCTGCTTTATGAGTAGATCTGGATAGTATCATGCTGACTAAAGTTAGTCAGAGGGATGGGGACAGATGCAGAATGACCTCTCATGTGTGGGATAAAAAGAAGCAAAGTCGGGGGGGTTTAAGCAATGCCCAAAGGCAACCAAAACTGATAATGGTCTTCAGTAGGAAGCTTAACCTGCAGGGATGGAAGGTAGGCTAGGAAGGAAGGGTGCAGTTGGAGGAGGGGGGGCGGAGGGGGAAGGGGGTGCTGGTGAAACTAGAATTGAGATGGAGGAAAGTGGAAACTTGGGGAGGGTGTGGTGCTCAATTGTGTTATGCATGAAACCCTATCATTAACTGTATTGCAAACCAAGATGCCTAGAGTAATTGTTTAAGTCTGTGTTAAAGTTTTCTTGTTGTTTCTTGTTGCTTGATTGCTCCTCTGGTATCTGGTACTTGGAGAAAGCAGGATATGTAACAAATCAGCTGGCTTCCTTAGGATGAAAACATCAGGGACTCAGCTTTTCATTGTTTGTCTTTTTCTTGTTGTTGTTGCTGTTGGTGGTGGTGGTGGTGGTGATGGTGTGTGTAAGAGTGTGTGTGTGTGTGTGTGTGTGTGTCTGTGTGTGTGTGTCTGTGTCTGTGTCTGTGTCTCTTGTTTGTCTAATCTCTGAGTCAGTTTCTCTAAGCAGAGAAGTCTTTCAGTGTTGATGTTGTGCTCTTATTTCTATGGTCTTGATTCTCCTCCAGCAGGATCAGATTTTTGAGCTGTAATGGTGGTTGTTGTGCACCATGAACTCTTCACCAGTCATTCCTCTCCCCTATGATTCACTATCATATATGAATCTATGAGGGATTCATGTATCTCTCTGGAAAGCCAGGATATAAACTGATAAAGTATTTTTTTCTGTTACATGTACTTTATTTCTAACTGTACGTTAGTGGCATTTATTGATACTGTTTTGCCATTTCATGTGAGTTGCTGTTATACTTTTTAAAAATGCTTGTAGTCTGGGGCAGGATCTATAATCCAGCAGTTAGGGTGCTTGCCTTGCATGTGGCCAACCTGAGTTCGATCCACAGTATTCTGTATGGTCCCCTGAGCCTATGAAGATTTATCCATGAGTGCGGAGCCAGGAGTGAGTCCTGAGCACAGCTGGGTATGGCCCAAAAAACACAATAGTGCTGATAGTGGTGACTAAATTGATTTAATAATCCATTACTATATTGCACACTCCAGTTTGAAATATAGTGGTTGCAGAAGTTCTTTCTCATCTGTATTAGGAGACATACTTGAGGGTTCATAGAATTGTTGTTGGTATATCTCTTTCTTCTAAATGAGAAGTGTTAAAATATGCATTGACAAGAAATGGATGACAGTACTATATATATTTATGTTATGTAGTAATACTATAAAATATGGTGATTGATTTGCAGTTACAAATTAGCATAGATGATGAATAATGAATATTGTTTTGCAAAAATAGCAAGTTATAGATTAATGTGTAGTATGATTTAATTTACTTGAGATTAAAAATAAGCTAAATTGTATAATATGTTAATTAGAGTTGTTTGTAATTTTTAAATACAGATGAATGCAAGATAAGGGAAAAAATACCTTGAGGTCTTAGGAGTTCTGAGGGGATATATATGAGACTTCTAACAATAATGGTAGGAACTGAGAATATAGCTTAAAGTGCAGTGATTCATGTCACCTCAGGGTCTCCCAGTACCAGTACTTGTGGCTCCCAGTACCACTATCAATGGAGAGCTACATCAGCAGCACAAATATTGAATCAGCTGCTTTGCACAATTAGTCAAGTTATTAACAGCTACCCATTGGAGTGACTCTGGACTTCCTGAGCACTGCTTAGGAGGCTGTCCATCAGTTACACAATGACACAAAAATAGGACCCAAAAGAGATAGTATAGAGACTTAGACTCTTGCCTTACAAAAAAAAAATGATGCTGGTTCAATCCCTGTCACTGCATTTAGTTCCCTGAGAATAGTACTGGGTGTCCTGAACATCACATATTGTGGCCCCCACATCAAACCAAACCATAAGAAAAAACAACCCTCCAAAAGTAATGGTAAAATTTTTATTTTTTTTGCTGGATAGTGTGGGCACAATACTATTCTTTTAATTGATTTTTTTGTGACACTATCACATATTTTTGTATGTATTTGCACTTAAAATATTTTTAAAATATTTTTAAATGAGCAATTAACATTATAGTGTCAAGCAATCAGAATAAAGAAAATGCCCTCAGCTTATTCTTCAAATTCACTCCATTTTTTATTCTGTTTATGAATCTTAGCTCAGCCTCAAGTGTAATTTACCCTCAAGGTTTTTTTGGGGAGAGTTTGAGATGAAATAAATATGAAAACAAAATAAATTGATATGTAAGATATGAGAAGCATCAGAGATAGAGCAGAGATAGAATAAAAGGGAATTTTCCTGAGGATATTTCTTAATAAGAAAACGTTATGTCCGTGCCGAGAAGCATTACAGCGGGTAGGGCCTTGCCTCGCATGAAGTGACCCTCATTCAATCTCTTGCATCACATATGGACCCTTGAGTCCACTAGCGAAGATCACTGAGCACAGAGCTAGGAGTAAGTTCTGAGCATAGCTGGGTGTGGCCAAAAAGGAAAAAAAGACAAAACCCAGAGAAGAAAACATTATGTTTATATTTGCTTAATAATAAAACCTGTTAATATATTTTTGTCTGTTTTTTTTTTTTCTTTTTGGGTCACACCTGGCGATGCACAGGGGTTATCCTGGCTCTGCACTCAGGAATTACCCCTGGCCGTGCTCAGGGGACCATATGGGATTCTGGGATTTGAACCCGGGTCAGCCGCGTGCAAGGCAAACGCCCTACCCGCTGTGCTATCTCTCCAGCCCCCCTTTTTTTTTTAATTGAATCACCATGTGGAAAATTTCAATGCTTTCAGGCTTAAGTCTCAGTTATACAATGCTGAAACAACCATCCCTTCACCAGTGCACATATTCCACCACCAAAAAAATCCCAGTATACCTCCCATCCTTACCCCTCCCCCCCGGCCTGTGTAACTGATAAATTTCACTTTACTTTCTCTTGACTTCGGTTACATTCAGTATTTCAACAAAAAACTCACTATTATTCTTAGGAGTTTCCCACTAGAGTCAGACCTGCTGTGAAGAGATAAGAGGTCGCGCGGCTGCTATTGCAGCCTTGTGGTTTTGGATTTCTTTATTTTAGCAACTAAGCCCAGAAAAATTTCTTCCAGAAATTGGATCATTGCAAGCTTGTATCTCTCAGTGTTCCTCTTAATATGGCGGTCGCCACGACCTTTCCCATCTCCCGCCCCTGGCAAGGAAAAGGCGAGAGAGAAAAACCTTTCCCTTCTTGGGCAGGCATGGGGCCGAGGCTTAGTTCTCAGTCCAGAGACATTTTGCAAAGAGCTGCCGGTACCAAAAGTAGTTTAGCTGGCCTCTGGAATCATGCTCGTGCAGTCTCAGTGAAGCCGCACATGTGCGGCCCCCAGGATCACATCTTGGCCTTTTTCCTTTCTTTTACTCAATAGGCAGATGTGGTTTGATCAAAGGGTGCTGGTGATAGAGGCTTTAAATATGCTTATAAAGCCAGATGATGGATGATTAATAAATTGAATTGCAGGAGTGCATGGGTTCCTACAAATTAAGAAAAGAGTATCAGCATATTATTTTAGGTGTTATTTTACAATAACAATAACAAATTTTTTATTGTTTCACAATAACAATTTTACAATATGAGTAGATAACCCAAGTCAAAACTTTGAATAGGAAGTTGAGAAATTGCTGATTAGTATCAGGAGAAAATCAGATCTGAGTTATGCATTGGGTAGTCATTGGTGAGAGATGAGACACAAGTAAAAATAATGGGTGAATTTTTGAGAAAAAAGGTATAAAGATATGAGTCAAAAGCTAAAAATCTAGTCACAGATATATCTTCCTTGGATATCATTTAGATATTTCTGGCAAGCAAAAGTTTAGTTATAAATTACAGAAGGTTTAATATTCTGAAATTTTTCTATATTGCAAGATATTTTTATTGACAAACATGGTTTTCATTCTTTAATATTATTTATGAACAAACTGGTAGTTAACTCTTGAAAAAGAGGTTTTTCAAATGGTACTCAAGTGAAGGCAAGTAATTCTTATTTTATCTATGTTGACATTTTCTTTAATTAGAATGTTATATAAAAATTTTCTATTCCTGCCATTATATTTCTAAGTGTAAAAGTTTGCATCCTGAATGTAGCCTAATACTTGATATGTAATTGTTTATGTATGTTCTGTGTTTACATGGAAGTCCATGGGAATATCAAAGGAAATGGAATTTTGAGAATAGGTCTGATAATAGAAGAAAGTTGATACTTATCAATCAAAATGTAAAAGTATGTGTTTTGGAGGCCTCCCAAGGCAGTGCTCAGGGAGTCTGGGGGCCACTTCCAACAATTGCTAGTCGTAGCAATGCAATTTTACTTGTTACCAGAAGTATTCTAGAGGATACTTAGGTCTTGTGAATGCCAAATATATGCCACAGTTCTTTGGGTTATCCTCCCAGTCCTGAATTGTAAAATAAAATTTAGGGGATTGGGATGTAGCTCAATAGTAGAATTCTTGCCTTGTTGTGTATGTGAGGCCCCACGTTTAATTTCTGGCACCACAAAACAGAACAGAAGCCCTAAAACCAAAATGTAATACTTTTTAAATAAAATATTTTTGTCATGGAAATATCAGTTCGCCAATAATTTAAGTATTTTTTTGCAGAGTGAATCTGGATTGAAACAGGACATAAATGACCTCCTAAAACGAAAGATTACAGTAGATGAAGAAAATGCTTTCTTAAGAAACGAACTCATTGACTTGCAGAAAAAAATTATAGATAAAAGTCAAGAAGTTAAGGTATGTTGACTTGTATGTAATTTTACAGTACCGTTGTCTTTGAAGTCCTGCTTTAAGCTCTTTCAGTCTTTGTCGTACAGAGTGACAAGCTCGGAGGAAAAATTGCCTTAGGCCCTGCTGTACTGTTCAGTTTTCTCTTATGCAGAAACTCTAAGAAATATGCTTTCAAGCTAACACCCCAAGCTTTATAACTTTCAGATAAATAGTTAATGATGGAAATGGAGCTAAGAAAGTAGGAGTGTGAATATGTGGCTTCTTGTAATTAGATTCTGATGGGACCAGCATTATTAATTGATAAAACCCAGGTCTGGGAGGATATGTCTTGTGGGTCTCAAAAATAGCTGGGGACAGCATCAAAGGCAGCTTGATCAATTAATGGGCTCTTTGCAAATGTGTACTCATCAAAGCTGTCATCCAGCGAAAAAATATAACCCTTCCACCTGCATGAAAAGAGGCCAATAAAAGTATACAGGTGACCTTGGCCATCAAATATAGAAAAAGCTGCTGTGGGGGTAAAACTGCACCATTTGTATTTGCTGATTAGTTATCACCTTTTTTTCCTGTTTTGTTTATCGGCCCTGGTGGTACTGTTCTACAGGACACTAAGGAGTGTGTGCAGAATAAGGAAGAGCATAGCAGACTGGTTATAAAAAATCTGGAGGAGGAAAATGAGAAATTAAATACCCGCTGCACTGACCTGCTAAATGAACTGGAGAAACTGAGGAAGCAGGAAGCACATTGGAGAAATGAAAAATGTAGCATTGATGCAAGAATAAAGGTATGAAATAGGAATGGAATTCACTGTTATTTTATATCTAACTTCTTGTAGGAGGTTTATTACATTTTATTTTCTTTATGTAGCAAGTTATATATTCAGATCTACTAGTGGGGACTTGCATTAATTTATGTGCCTTCGCTTAAGACCCATAGCTTTTTAAAAATTGATGTTGAAAAGCAGGAAACTGACTTCAAATAGCTATCTAAAATGTAATCATTAAAAAATAAAGACTACTGCATTTTGAAATAAAATGTTTGAAAAATTATATTTAGAATCATGAGCTTTGACTTTCTAAAGTTAGGATTTAAATTGATAATGTAAGTTATATATTTTAGAATATGCTTAAATTTTTTTTAATTTAAAAATTGTAACTATAATTCATTGTAGTATAATTTTATATTACATTTTCCATGTCCGTTGATAAGATATTTAAGAGAAAGGCACAAAAATTTTAAAAATACTCTGTTCATAGATGGTGTTTTCTCTAAGCGGGCCTTATTTGTAGTAAAATTTTATTTTCATAGAAGACGGAAAGTTCAATTAGTATAGTATTCTTGTGTTATTTTGATCATATTTTCAAAGTAATACTTTGGGAGATGGGGCAAGGATTTCTGTTTGTCTCCAGAAAGTTTGGTTCAGTTTTTTCTTCATTAAATTGCAAGTTTCTCTTTTGCCATAGATTGTGAGAGAAGACCAGAAATTTTAATAATAGCAGTGTGAAATTTCTGTTGTATGTGTAAACATAAAATGAATATATAGGTTAAGTACTTACATATAAATTAAGGTTTTAAAATACAATAAGCATGGGTAATTTTGGGCACTTTCACAAGTTTGTGGCGTCTATGTATATTTAAATTTTGAGTCTGTGGGGAAGAGATAGTCTCACTGAGTACATGAATTATTTGCAGTTTTTGAGGAAATACATTTTGAGGAAAACATTGCGATATGTTTGTGTACAATCAGGGATTGATTAAACCATTGAAATAATTGAATTTTGGTATATTTACTTTTCTAATTGTGTATCAGTTTCTCCTAATACCAAACCCTCAAACATTCTAATGTGATAGGTGTGATAGTCCTTTTGTTACTTTTCAGATTCTCATTTGTCTATTTTAATAGACATTCTATCATTTTGATTTTTAGAACTGTGACTTTTTTCTGCTTGGGTATTTTGTTTACTAATATTTGTAAGTATTATAGATAGTAGTACTTTGTTTAGCCTTCTGTTCTATGAATCCTGAATAGGGTGAATTAGAAGTTTCTGAATTTTTATAAGTTTTAATTGTTGTCTTCTTTTCCATTTGTGTTTATAGGAGTTTTCTTTTGTATTTTTTTATGTATGCTGTGCACATTGCCAATAAAATCATGTGTGATGACCAAAGGAATCACTCACTCCTGGCATCTTTATTTTTTATTAGTTTTTGTATTTTGACTTGAGTTAATGATCTTTGTAAGATCATTAACTGTGCCATTGTATTAAACTGTGCCATTTTATTAAACCTAATTCAAGTTATTAAAATTATTGTTTTCCTAAGTAATGAGGCTGAAATTTAAATAGATTTAAATTTCATTGTGCCATTTTATTAAACCTAATTCAAGTTATTAAAAATTGTTAGTTTCCTAAGCAATGAGGCTGAAATTTAAATAGAAAATTTCTTATCTTTATTTTTTTATCTACCAACTTTGAAAGAAACCTTAATATCAGTGACCCAATATTTTTGTTTGTTTTGTTTTGCTTGTTCATTAAGTTTTTAAATCATTTTTCATACATAGATGAAATTATTTATAAATACCCTTTTTGACTTATTTCATTTTGATTAATTCCTTTAAACTATCCATTTTGTTGCCGATGACAAAACTTCTCTTTTTTTTGACTGGATAATATTCCATTGTTTAAATTTACAACATTTTAAAAATCTAATCCCTTATCAACAGGTGATTCGTTTTAGTCATTGTAAATAATGCTTCAATAAACATTGTAATGTTATAACTTTAATGCGAATGTTTTTTATATTTGGTTAGATATGCAAAAATGAAATTGTTCAGTCGTATGATAGCTCTATCTTTAGATTGTTATCTGTAGCACAATTGTGTTTTCCAAAATGGTTGTACCAATGTACATTCTCACCAGCAATAATGAAAGTTCATTTTTTTTCACACTAACTCTAAAATTTCTTATTGCTGCCTATGATAGAAGCTGTTTACAGGATTGATGTAGTAGCCTATTGTGATATTAATTTACTTTTCCTTGAAGACGGGCAATTGTGAACATTTATTTACATGTACATTGACCATCTATATCCTTCAATTGGGCTGGATTGATAGCACAGCGGTAAGGCGTTCGCCTTTCACGTGGCCGGCCCGTGTTCAATTCCTCTGCCCTTCTCGGAGAGCCCGGCAAGCTACCGAGAGTATTGTGCCCACACGGCAGAGCCTGGCAAGCTACCCGTGGCGTATTGGATATGCCAAAAATAGTAACAATAAATCTCACAATGAGAGATGTTATTGGTGCCCGCTCGAACAAATTGATGAGAAACGGGATGACAGTGACAGTGATCCTTCAATTGGAGAAGTGTCTATTTAAATGATTAATCTATTGATTGAATTGTTTGAATCTTTTTAAAAAAATTTGAGGTCTTTTTAAATATATATTGTGGATATTAACTCCATATCAGGTACATTATGTACAGGTACCTTTTGTTCAGAATTTTTATTCTGGTCATATTCCTTGCTGTTAAAAAACTTTTCAATTTATTTATTCATTTTTTTAATATATTTTTTTGTTTGGGGGCCGGATCTGATTGTGCATAAGAATTACTCCTCCTGATTCTGTGCATAGGGATTACACCAGTTGGTGCTCAGGGGCTCATACGCAGTGCTAGAGATTGAGTCCAGATTGTGACTGTAAGGCAAGTGCCTTATGTGTTATGCTAGCTCTCTGACCTTTATTTTAATACAGATCCTATTATTTATCTTTACTTTCATTTCCCTTGATGTTAGGTATGAGCTTTACCTCTCTCATGCCACAAAAATCTCTAATATTAAGTTATGGAACGTTTCACCTATGTTAACTCATTTTTTTTAATGTAAGAGTACTGCTATTTATTCAGCCATTGATTAAGCTGATTGAATTGGGCATGAACTCCACATTACTTTTTTTAAAAAAAATTATTTTTAATCACTGTGAGATACAGTTACAAAGCTTTTCTGTTTGAGTTTCAGCTATACAAAGGTTGATCACCCAACCCTCCACCAGTGCACATCTTCTAACACCAAGAACCCCACTATCCCCCCCATCCCACCCCTCCCCCTGCCTCTATGGCAGACAATCTCCCCCATACTGTCTTTTGTATTGCTTGTTATGAATAGCATAAGATTTCGTGCTGCTGCGAGAGTGGCTATGTAGTCCTGGAATTCTAAAATTTTAGATAATTGGAGTTTGGAGAAATCTCTGCAACGAGTAGCTTGGTTCGGAGATTCTTTTGTGTGTCTCTGGATCATGGCTGTTAAGGAGCTTAAGTAGCAGCCAGAGGCAGTTTGTGACCTGTGACCTCCAGGGTCCCATGGAGACTGGGGACAGGGGAAGAGGGTTGATGAGAAGGACTGTCCCATCCCCTATCTCTTGAGGCCTGAAATTTGCCATCACTGAACCTAAGTACCTGCACTTCTCATTGGGTTCTGGAAGTTGGTGGCTGCCGGGGTTTTTAGGGGGCAGGTGGAGGGTTGACACCTGCCACTGTCTGAGGCACCTCGGTGAAGTCGGCCTGGCTTAAAGTTTGGAGGCATCTCTGCAGAGAGCCGCTCAGTTCAGAGATTCTTTTGTGTGTCTCTGGATCATGACCCATGTTCCCAACTTTTCCAGGGAAATAAAGTATTGGCATACGCCCTGCAGGGTGTGCCCGCTCGCCTGTTTGCCCACAGTGCTGGCCCTAACTGAGGCTTTTGATCTCTTTCAAGATTTATGGTCTCTGAAATAAGGCCAGTAGATGAGCTTGTTTAGCTGAGCCCGAGGTGGTTTGTGGGTGTGGCTCCCACATACCTAACTTTTGGCCATTTAATTTCTTGGTAAACTTGGCCCCAAGTTGTTGTTGTCTAGCCAAAGGCACAGTGGCAATTTTGGGTTATCAGGAAGTCTGAAGGCACCGTCAGGCTGCTGAAGCACTTGCCCTGCAGGAATATCTCATATGTTTTTAATGATCTTTATTCTATCTTATGGGCTGGAGCAATAGCACAGCAGTAGGGCTTTCACTTGGCCAACCCGTGTTTGATTCCTCCGCCCCTCTCAGAGAGTCCGGCAAGCTACCGAGAATATCTTGCCTGAGCGGCAGAGCCTGGCAAGCTACCCGTGGTGTATTGGATATGCCAAAAACAGTAACAAAAAGTCTCACAATGAGAGACGTTACTGATGCCCGCTCGAACAAATCGATGAGCAATGGGATGACAGCGATGACATTGATGACAGTGACAGTGACAGTGATTCTATCTTGAGTTTATTTTAGGAGTTGAAATAAAAGAGGAGGGCATCTTCATTCTTTTGCAGATGACTGTTCAGATTTCAAAACAAAATTTGTTGCAGAAACTCTTTTTTCCCCCCTTCAATAAACTAAAATAAACTTCAATAAACAAAATGGGCCTCCTCCACTTCACACCCCCCCCCACACACACTACTTCCCCGCTCCCCAACCTCGCCTCTAACTCGCCTGCCTTTCTAGGTTGCTAGAATGGTCCAGAGAGAGTGATGGTACCTACCCTCAGGTACAATGTGAGATATTTTCAGTTTGTTTGCACTAATTTGTTTACCTAAAATAGAACAAAATGTTGAGAACCTCTGTTTTTAGGTCCTTAGTCAAAATTAATATTGATAAATGTGGGTTTATCTCTGACCTTTCAATTGTGCCCTATTTATTTCCTGTACCTTTTTATTTCAAACCATTTAGTTTGATTTACTGTCACTTTTGTGTGGTATGAAGTCAAGGAATGGTATACCTACACCTCCCCTCCTTTTTTCTCCTATCCCTTTGGATTGCCATAAGTATTTTGGGTATTTTGTTAATCATATAAAGTTTAGCAATTTTTTTTATTTCCTTTCACTTATTATAGAGAGTTTGATTGGATGTTGCTATTGGTACAATGGTTTTTTTGTGGGGGCCACACTCAGTGGTGTTCAGGGATAATCCTGGTGTCATGCTGTGAATTGAAGTGGGCTCGGTGGTATGCCTTAACCCTTGTACTATCCCTCCAGTACCACTTTTATATATTTTGGCATATTAATTTCCCTTCCATATATATGGGATATCTTTCCATCGCTTTATGTCTTTGTTACTGGTTTTACCAGTATTTTTTAGTGATAGTAATATAGGGATTTTGCCTCCTTTGTTGAGCTCATTCCAAAGTATTTTATTATTTTGGATATAATTATAAATGTTATTACTTTCTTAATTTATTCACATTATTACACTAGAGAATTTAATAGTTTTTGTATGTTGACTTTGCATCCATCCATTTTGTTGCACTCATTTTAAATATCATTTTAATGGAGTATTTTTAATATATCATATCATCTATAAATACGCTGTTTCATTCTTTTATATAGAATTTTCCTCTGATCCTACAGATAAAACAGTTCCTTTAACTTATGAATGTATCTTCAGACCTCTTTCACCTTGTGTTAATAGTTAAGTTTTGCAGTTAGGGTATTTATGTACTCCAAATTTTCTTTGCTACGTTTCCTCTTCTGATTGTTTCATTTACATTGGAAGTTTTGAATAAACTTTAATATTTCATATAAATATATTAAAGCTAAAATTATTTTGCTAAAGATTGCATTGAATCACAGACCCATTTTGAGAATATATCATCTTAATATTATATTTTCTGGTCCACCCACTTAGGATATCCTATAATTTATTAATTTGTGTCACTTGAAATTTAAAATATTTTATAGATTTAGTGTATAACTTTGCAATTTTACCAAGTAAATAAATTGATTTTACTTTTGATATGCAATTTTAAGAATTCTTTTAAATTTTTCTCTTTAAGTTTTACCTTTTTGGGGAATCCCATATTCTTTCAAGAACCCATCTTTTTCTTCTCTCACATTTCTCTAAGTAAATTTCTTTAAATAAGATCACTGTCATCCCATTGCTCATTGATTTGTTTGAGCGGGCACCAGTAACATCTTTCATTGAGAGACTTATTGTTACTGTTTTTGGCATATCCAATACGCACAGGTAGCTTGCCAGGCTCTGCCGTGAGGGCTCCATACTCTCAGTAGCTTGCCGGGCTCTCCAAGAGGGACAGAGGAGTCGAACACGGGTCGGCTGAGTGAAAGGCGAAAGCCCAACCGCTGTGCTATTGCTCCAGCTCTTAAATAAGATGTTTTAAAAGTAAAGTAAAACATCTTATTTAAGAGCTGGAGCAATAGCAGCTCCAGCTGCTATTTTTTTTCTTTTAAAGTTTCTGTTTCCTGTGTTCCTTATTCTCTTACTTCTCTTCTGATCTTCCTGTTATGCTTATGCCTGTATACCTGTATACTTAGTAGTGTTCTATAATGCTCTTTGACTATTAATGTTTCTTATTCTCTGTCATACATTAAATTTTTTGAGGTGGAGTTTGTGAATACACTATTCACAAACAGTGTAGGAGTTGCAGGAGTCCCTCCTGCCAGAACGTAGTAAACCTAGCCATTCAGATCATGTGAGTACCCTTTAGTGCTGGGTATTACCTGGGATGCCCTGGAAATGCTCAGATTCCCCCAATGTCATATTCAGTGGTACTCAAGTAGGCCTCCAGGGCTGCATCCAGAAATTCTTGGGGCATTATTTGTTGCTGGGTATTTGTTGCTGGGAATCAAAAGAGGATCAACTACATACAATCATATGTCTTAAGCCCTACTATCTTTCTGTTCTCTGCTATTTCTGTTATTTTTATCAATTCATATTCTTGGTGAGTCTTTTTATCAATAGGGACTACACCTAGAAGTGCGTGGGAGTAGTACTAGGGATCTCCCTGGTGGTGCTCTGGTAGGGAATTAAATTCAGGACCTCAGGATCTGAGCCTTCATAGTGAGATTGTTTTCAAATTTGTTTTTTGTGTTTTGTGAACACCTGAACTTCTACAGAATGCATCAAAATAACTTATAGAATTTCCTATTATTTGAGACCCTTCATTTTACCTTTAAAAATAATAAAGATACTCTAATGCACAGCTCTATCTTTAATGATTTAAATGTATTTGTAACAATATTTTTGATGCTTATGAAGTCAGATGTTTCAACACTCTTCTGGGAAATTTCTGTTCCCTGCTTCTTTTCTTTGTGAATAGCATTTTCCTGACTTTGGATTTTTTTTTTTTTGGTATCTTGTGATTTTTTGTTTGTTTGGTAATGGACTCACAAGATAATACACTGATTTTTACTATCCCACCCAGAGGGCTTATTGACATTTTCTGGTTAGTTTGTTTATTGGTTTAGCTGGACCTTATAGTTATGTCAGTTTCTTCTGCACTATATAGCCTCTGACGTGATTTTTCAGATTGCACAAATTTGGACAAGTGCACTCTTGTCCTGTGATCAAAATGATTTTAGCAAGGATTCCACTGTTTTTCTCTGCATCTTTTTGTTAATATGTAAGTCACTGTTGGTGTCGTATTATCAATTGCCCCTAAAAATTTCATGGAGATATATATAAATACGTTTTAAATTACATTTTTATATGTATATACATATGTATTTATATTTAAAAATTATATTTTGGGGGTAGGGCGATTACCTTGCACGCTGCCAACCTGGGTTTGATTCTTAGCATTCCATATGGTTCCCTGAGCACCTCCAGGAGTAATTCCTGAGTGCATGAGCCAGGAGTTACCCCTGTGCATCGCTGGGTGTGACCCAAAAAAAGCAAAAAAATAATAATAATAAAAATTATATTTTGGTATTTAGACCTAATGATATCTGGATTTCTTTGTAGGGTTTGTTTCCTTAAAGAAATGGGTTGGTTTTTTTTTGTTGGTTATGTGTAACAAAATTTAGTCTATACTTTTTCAGTAGAATTAATAATATACATGTTGCTGTCTAACCAATTGCTAGAATTTTCATCTTCCAACGATGAATCCAGGAGCAGGAGAGATAAGTAAGTGGGCTGGAGCATAGCTTTTATGAGGTTTAGAAGTTTGGGTCCCATACTTAGTGGTGCTCAGGGCTTAAAGTCTGGCTTTGTGCTCAGGAATCACTCCTAGTGGTGCTGGTGGGGACAGTATTCAGTGCCAATACTGATACTTGCTTGGCTGCATGCAGGGCAGCTATCCTAACCCTGTGTTATCTTGCTTGAAACTCACTTTTTTTTTGCGTGCAAGAAGCCTGATGCTGACAATATGGTCTTTTGAACATTACCAGGAATGACCCCTGAGTATAGAGTTGGAAATAGCCCAGGAAACCACCACATATGGCCCCTCAAAAGCCAAAGAAAGTTAATCTCTATTCACTTAACAGTTGCTTTTCTTTCCCATCTTCTCCCCTATACTCTGGCATCCACCTTTCCATTATCTATTAGTGAGTTTGACTATTCTGAATACCTCATATAAATGGTATCTAACAGAATTAGTTTTGTATCTTGCTTTTCTGGCTTCAGATAATTTTCTCAAGGTTGTTTCATTGGTTTTACATGTGTCAGAAATACCTTTTTTTGTGATTAAAAAAGTAGAAGTCTTATAATCTGAACTATTTAAATATGCAGTTCAGTAGTGTTTCATATATCTGAATTGCTGTGAAAGTTCTCCAGAAGTTTTTTGTCTTAAAGAACTCCAACTATGTACTCACTAATAGCAACTTTCTATTGCTGCCTTCCAATTGCTGCCCTTGGTTATCACCATTTATTTTTTTATGGCAGTTGTCCTATAGTACTGATTTCTTTCTTTTAGTAGAATACCCTAAAGGTTTATCTATGATGTATGTGACAGGATTTTTCATTTTCAAGCTGCAGTTTGTCTCACTTCATGTGCCTACCACTTTTTGTTAATTTATTCACCTTATATTATGGTTGCTCCCACCTCTTGGCTATTATAACTGGCATGCCTATGAACATGGGTATGGGAATATCTCATCAAGAATTTTCTTTTCATTTTATAGAATATTTTACCCAAATGGGATTGCTAAATTCCATGGCAGTTCATTGTTTTTCTCTTGGGAAGAACTTCCATACTGTTTTTTTTTTATAGAGGTTATGTAATTTTATTTCCCCACTATTGTTTCATCTATTCCTCATCTTAATAAACCGTTGTTATTTTCACTCTTTCACTTTCTCTTTATCCCTCACCTTCCCTCTCTTTTCTCATCTATTGCCATTTATCATTCCATGTACCTGTTACCACGTATCTAACATTGCCCTTTTTGTAATAAATGAGAATTCAAGAAATACTCCCAGAGCTCTTTTGCTAAAAGCCAGCTACTCTTGAGGTAACAATGTTTTATATTATTTGCTATCTTTCAGCAATGCATTTTCACATCTGTTCAAAAGTAAATTGTCATATCATATCCACCATGAAAATCCAGATACACCTTTCTCCTTTTTGCATGCTCTGCCTGCTGCCAGACTGCTGTCTATAATACCAGTCAAACTTGCTGTCTGTAGTCTAAAGTTAGCTTTGAATTGGTTTCATCTGTTACCTTTATTTCCTTAAATTCTAAATATGAATGAAATCATCTGATATTTACCTTTCTCTTTTGGACTTAATTTGCTTAACAGAACAATTTTCATCTCCTTTCATGTGGGAAAGACAAGAGGAAAGACAATAAATATTTTTATATTTAAGAGATCACTCCTTTATTTTTTAAAGATTTGTTTGAGATTCTGGATCATATGCACATATGTGTGCATATATTCTTTCAAATTAAATGCTTTTGGTGTTTGGGGGATAGATGCCAAGAAGTGGTATCACTGAGTCATGTGGTAGTTATATTCTTATTTTTGATATATCTTTGTGTCAACAAAAATCTAACCACCCCAGTCATAAATACGGCAAGTAGATGAACTGACACTTCCCCAAAGAACACATATGAATGGCTGGTTGGTATTTTAAAAAGTGCTCATTGTTACTTCCAATTAGGGAGGTTCAGTCAAGGCAGAAATGAGATATCATCTCACCAGTAAGAATGCCAGATATCAAAAAGTCTCGAAATACCCAACTTGGCAGGGATGTAGTGATAAAGGAACCCTCATTCACTTTTCGGGGGAATGCCCTCTGCTTTAGCCCTCTATGGAAAGCAATATGGATGTTTCTCAAAAAAGTTAAGAATAGGGAAATGTGGTACTCTTGTGGCAGGTGTGGTGTTAGAATGATGTATGAATGAAACCATTATAATGTTGTAAATTATAGTATTTCAAGAAAGACTAAAAAACAAAACCCTGCTGTTTATTTTGATTTATATTTAAGTAATAAAATTTAATTAATTCATTCAATTAATAGCTTTTATTGTAAGGAAACTTATGTAAACTAATTTTAGTAACTTCATTTGTACTAAATTTCTAAAATATCTATACATTTAAGGTTACTTGCTCTTGAGTCTTAGGAAACAATTATACCTTTTCAGTTTCTGACAAAACTTCTCTGTTACTGGCATAACAGTTATTGTGTCTACTAAAACCAATTTTAATTAAGTGAAAACTAAAGATAAAATATCAAACTTAATTTTTCATGTTTAGTGTGTAGTTTAATTTATTAAATATAAGTTTAATATATAACAGACATATGTGATACCATTTTGATCATGGTATAACTACTTTAATTTTAGACATTTGAAGATAATTTAACTGAAGCAAGGGAAGAACTTGAAGTATCACAGAGTAAATATAATGCCCTGACATTGCAATTGAATAGTAAACAGAATGAACTTAACCAGAAGGATATGGATATTACCCTGGTCAGGTAAGTATATTCAGTTTTTAATTAAACATAAAGATTATATTAGCTACTTAGAATGATAACATTATGTTCACTATTAGCATCCTACTAGGACAGCTGTGTCTTCTGTGTGTGCATATGTTGGAACACTGAACATTTTTAAAATTACATATATTGTGTGCTGCAAAACCATTAAGAGGGACTGGAGAAATAGTACATGGATTAAGGCACCTGTCTTGCACAGAGGTGACCCCCCAGCACCTTAATCTATGTACTATTTCTCTGTCATCTCTTAATGGTTTTGTTTTACATGTTTCTGTATGATCTTTGATAAAAAATTTTACTTTATTTTTATCTTTTACTTATATATTCTTAAATTAAAAACTTTACTAAGGCTAACATCGGCTTACAAGACTGTCTTTATGTAGTGTACTCTGTCTTACCTTTTCATACTATATTAAGTACCTCACATCTGTTGCCAAGATTTCTACATCACAGCTTACTATACTCTCCTGGATCACTTGTATCACTTGTCTTCCTGTTGATTTTCGATTTGCTTGAGCAGGCACCAGTAACGTCTCCATTTGTCCCTGTTTCGTGCTAGTGTAGCCCAATGATATCTGCTTGCTCTAGGAACAGGAGCTGCCTCCCTGTCATATATAGTCGTTCTGATACTCAAATATGTTTCTTTTCATTTTGTTGACTTTTAAAATCATAAATGGTTATTGAAGCTTGTCAGCAGCCTTTTATATCATTCATGATACAGTCATATGAATTCTCCTTTCTTTTATTGCTGTGGTATATTGTATTAATTGATTTGCATATGCTGAACTATGTTTGCACTTTGCATCCTTGAAATAAATCCCACTTGGTCATGATGTATGATCATTTTTTGATGTATTGTTGTATTTGTTCATTATAGTTTTATTGAGCATCTTTAAATATGTCTTCATTAGGGATACTGGTCTGTAGTTTTCTTTTTATAAGATCTGTGCATTTTGATAACAGTGTAATATTGGTTTCTTCAAGTATCATTAGAATTATTCTCTTTTCCTTAAGGATTTTGGGAAAGTTTTAACAGGATAGTTATTTTGTCATCTTTGAAATCCTAATAAAGCCCACTAGAAATCATCTGGTCCTGGGTTTTTGTTTTAAATGTTATTTTATTCACCTGCTATACACTTTTAAGATAGTATCTAACGCATATGATATGCATATCTTCTAATGCACATGAACATCCAACACCACACCCCCACCAGAGTGTTTCTCTCTGTCCCAGTTCTCCCCCCGCCACATACACACACATCAAGTCTTTTGCGGCTCAGCAGACTCCTCCCCCAATCTCCCCATTTCTCACTGCCATAGTAAGCTCTGGCTGTAGAAAGTACTTAGCTTCTGTTTTTTGGGTGATTTGTTTTTATCTCATTATGCTTCTTTACATCTCACACATGAGAGATTATTCTCTGTCTGTCTAGATTATTCTGTGTTTGTCTCTCTCCTCTGGCTGACTTCATGCAGCATGTTACCCTCCAGTTCCATCCACATTACACGACTTTGTCCTTTTTTAAGAGCCAAGTAGTATTTCATTGTGTATATATACATCATAATTTCTTTATCTAGTCATCGGTTCTTGGGTACTTTTTCTATTTCCAGATTTCGAATATTGTAACTAGTTTTGCAGTGAACACAAAATCACAAAAGTCATTTCTGAATAGATTTGGGGATAGATGCACATAAGTGGGATTGTTGTCAGAGAAAAGTGAAATTCTCTGTATTGTGTGTGTGTATTTTTTTAAAAAAATTTTATTAGTGAATCACCATGGGTACAGTTACAAACTTATGAACTTTTACTTTGCATTTCACTCATACAGTGATTGTTTAAATCTTTCCACCAGTGCTCATTCTCCTCCACCAATGTTCCCAGTATCCCTCCCACCCCCACCATCCCACCCTGCCTCTGCAGCAGGGTATTCTCTTTTGATATCTCTCCTTTTGGGTATTGTAGTTGCAGTATAGACTACTTTTGGCACTTATCTTTCAACGCGAATGGGTCCTCCAACATTCTCGACTTGGTGTTCCCTTCTCTAGTTACCTTTTCCCCCAGCATGTGAGGCCAGTTTCCAAGCTGTGGGGCAGACCTCCTGGTTCTTATCTCTACTACTCTTGGGTGTTAATCTCCCATTCTGTTACTTTATATTCCACAGATGAGTGCGATCTTTCTATGTCTGTCTCTCTGTTTCTGACTCATTTTTTAAAATTTATTTTATTGAATCACCATGTGGAAAGTTACAAAGTTCTCAGGCTTGTGTCTCAGTTATACAATACTCAAACACCCATCCCTTCACCAGTGCCCATATTCCACCACCAAAAACCCCAGTATACCTCCCACACCCCACCCCCTCACCCCGCCTGCATAACTGATAATTTTCACTTCATTTTCTCTTTACCTTGATTACATTCCATATTTCAACACAAGACTCACTATTGTTTTTGGAGTTTCCCCCCAAAAAAGACAGCCCTACTGCCAAGGAAGCATTTGATAATTAGTTTTCCATTGCTGAGAATGAAGAGATAGGAAGTCCCGCTGTTCCAAGTACATAACTCTTTTTTTTTTCCTCCTTCTTGCATCACCAAGTTTGTGCCTGCTTAATAGTACTCATAATATGGCCGACGCCACGCCACCTGACAAGGGGAAAAAAAAATGAGAAAGAAGGATATTTCCCATCCTCGGCAGGCGTGAGGCTATGGCTTAGTTCGCAGTCTAGAAACATGGCTGCAAGCAGTTTCTGGAACCAAAAGTAGTCTAGTTGACCTCCGGATCCTGGTCAATCAGCAGCAAAGTGGACACACAAAAGTGTGGCCACCTGGGTCGAATCTTGGGGGAGCGTGCGCTGGTATCGGCCCCCGGCCCGAGACTGCCCAAGCGTCCTGCTGTTCCAAGTACATAAATTTTTTTTTTCCTCTCTCGAGCCACCAAGTTCGTGCCTGCTCAATAGACCTCATAATATGGCGGACGCCATGCCGTGTTTCTCCCCAAAAAGGGAAAAGAACTGAGAAAGAAGGTTATTTCCTCTCCTTGGTCAGCCTGGGGCTATGGCTTAGTTCACAGTCTAGAGAAATGGCTGCTACTTTGATTACCTTAAATATTTCAACAAAAAATTCACTATTATTGTTTGGAGTTTCCCCCAAAGTTAGACCTGTTAAAAAGGAACCGTTTCACATTGCTGACAATTTTTTTTTATCATACTTTTTTTTTAATTTTTATTTTTAATTAGTGAATCACCGTGAGGGTACACTTACAGATACATTGCTGACAATTAAGAGATATTAGGTTTTGGATTTCTATATAAAGTCCAGGGAAAATTCTGCCAGAAATTGCATCACTGCAAGCTTTTACTTCCCTTTTGTGGTGCTCATAAGATGGAAAAGCCTGGAGAGAGAAACCCTTCCCCGCTGGTGCTGCATGGGGCAGTGGCTCAGTTCACAGTCTGGAGGCGTTTCTGTGAGCTGCTCGTGTCCAAAGTAGTTCAGTTTCCCTCCGGGATCGTGTTAGTGCAGCAGCGGAAAGCACTTTCTAACTCATTTCACTTAACATGATACTTTCTGTGTTGATCCACTTATATGCAAATTTCATGACTTCATCTTTTCTAACAGCTACATAGTATTCCATTGTATAGATGTAGCAAAGTTTCTTTAGTCATCTGTTCTGGGGCACTCTGTTTTTTTCCAGATTTTGGCTATTGTAAACAGTGCTGCAATGAGCATACAAATGCAGATGTTATTTCTAATATACCTTTTTGCCTCTCCAGTATATATTCCTAGGAGTGGTATTGCTGGGTCAAGTGGGTGCTCAATTTCTAATTTTATGAAATCGTCCATATTGTTTTCCAAAAGGGCTGAACCAGTCGGCATTCTCACCAGCAGTGAAGCAGGGTCCCTTTCTCCCTACATCCGCAACAATACCGGTTGCTTTTTTTCTTTTGGATGTGGGCCAGTCTCTGTGGTGTGAGGTGATATCTCATTGTTGTTTTGATCTGCGTCTCCCTGATGATTAGTGATGTAGAGCATTTTCTCATGTCCCTTTTAGCCATTCGAATTTCTTCTTTGAGAAAGTTTCTGTTTATTTCATCACCCCATTTTTTGATGGGGTTGGATGTTTTCTTCTTGTGGAGTTCAACCAGTGCCTTGTATATCCTTGATATCAAACCCTTATCGGATGGGTATTTGGTGAATATCCTTTCCCATTTGTAAACTGTTTTTGTATTTTGGTCACTGTTTCTTTTGAGGTGTAGAAGCTTCTTAGTTTAAGATAGTCTAATTTGTTTATCTCTGTTTTCACTTGGTTGGCCAGTGGCGTGTCATCTTTGAAGATGCCGTTACCTTCAACATTGTGGAGGGTTTTGCCGGCCTTGTCTTCAATATACCTTAAGGACCTTCTGGTCTAATGTTGAGGTCTTTAATCCATTTTGATCTGACTTTTGTACTTGGTGTTATGTAGACATCTGAGCCCAATTTTTTTTTTTTTTGCATGTAGCTGTCCAGTTTTGTCAACACAATTTGTTAAAATGGCTTTTCTTGCTCCACTTCACATTTCTCGTTCCCTTCTCAAAGATTAGATGATCATATATTTGAGGGTATGTGCCAGAATATTCAACCCTGTTCCATTGGTCTGTGTCTCTGCCTTTGTTCCAGTACCATCCTGTTTTTTAAGAGATATCTATATTGTTTTTCCCAAAGGTTGAATTTGTCAACATTCCCATCATCTGTTAATGAGGCTCATTTTATTCCATACCCATGCCAAAACTGGTTGCTTTCGTTCATTTTCATACATGCCAGTCTCATTGGGTGAGATGATATCTTGTTTTTGTGATTATTTGTACTTTCCTGATGATCAGTGATGCAGAGATTTTTTTGTCATATATCTCCCCACTGTAAAAAATACAAATGCGTGCTCGGAAGGGGGTGATGTGTGTGTTGTGTTCTCGGGCTCTCAGGGTGTGGCTCTCTCTCTCTCTCTTTCTCTCTCTCTCTCTCTCTCTCTCAACACTTGAGTTCGTGCTCTCAAGCCGCTGTATATGGACCGAATAGGGATGGCTCCTCCTTGTGCTGTGCTTCTGTGTGTGTCGCTACGCTCTCTTCTGTCTGTCTCTCTATCTCTGACTCTGTCTCTGTAGTCTCTCCTCTGATCTCTTCTGACCTCTCTCTGTCGTCTCTCCTCTGGTCTCTTCTGATCTCTCTTCTTCTGACCCCTCTCTCTGGAGTCCTTCTGCTTCAGTCTCTGGAGCCCTTCTCGCTCTCACTTCTGACTCTGACCTTTACGTCTGACTCTGACTCTTACTTTTGGCTTGCTTTGTGCTCTTTGTTTTCCCTGCTTCTGGCTCCGATGACTCCCTGATTCTCTTTCGCTTTGTGCTCTGCTTCTGTTCTTCTCTCTCTACTTCTCTTATAGTCTTAGTTTATATATATAGGGTGGTGACACAAAGGTGGGTTGAACATTAACAAATCAACAAAGAGCAGGTAAGACCACTCCTCCAGGAGATTAACAAAATCTCATCTAAGGAGATTACTCCAGATTACTTGGAGATCTGTTTAAGGGCGGTATCCTATCCAGGGTGTGTTGCTTTCTTTTTTCCTCAGCTAGTAATGCACTTAAATAATTGTAGTAAATCTACTTTTAATATTTCTAGCAATGTCATTCTGCATGGGCTGGAGAGATAGCACAGTGGGTAGGGCGTTCGCCTTTCACGCGGCCGACCCGTGTTCAATTCCCCCGCCCCTCTCAGAGAGCCCGGCAAGCTACCGAGAGTATCGCACCCGCATGGCAGAGCCTAGCAAGCTACCCGTGGCGTATTGGATATGCCAAAAACAGTAATAATAAGTCTCACAATGAGAGACTTTGGTGCCTGCTCAAATAAATTGATGAGCAACGAGATGACAGTGACAGTGACAGTTTATAACATTGCAATCTGAAAAGATTCCTCACTGTAACTTAATCTTCATTACATTATTGAACCTTATTTATTTATTTTAATGAAACATCATAAAATGCAGTAACAGACTTACAAACTTTGATTACGTTTCAGTCATACAATAATTGCGTACCCATCCCTTCATCACTGCCTATTCTCCAGCACCAGTGTTCCCAATATCCCTCCCACCACCTTCCATACCTTCCCATACCCTGCCTCTGTGGCAGGCACATTCTCTCTTATTCTCTCTCTCTCCGTTTGGGTGTTATGGTTTGCAATACAGGTACTAAGCGGCCATCATGTTTGGTCCATAGTTCACTTTTAGCATGCATCTCCCATCCTGAGTGAGCCCTCCAACCATCATTCACTAAGTGGTACCTTCTCTATCCCAGCTGCCCTTTCCCCCAGCACGTGAGACCAGCTTCCAAGCCATGTAGTGATCCGCCTGGCCCTTATCTTTACTATGCTTAGGTGTTAGTCTCCTATTATGTTACTTTATACTCCACAAATGAGTGCAGTCTTTCTTTGTCTGTCTCTCTCTTTCTGACTCATTTCACTCAGCATGATACACTCCATGTCTATCCACTAATATGGAAATTCCATAATTTCATCATTTCTGACGATTGCAAAGTGTTCCATTGTGTAGATATGCCAGTTTCTTTAACCAGTCATCTGTTCTTGGACACTCAGGTTTTTTTCAGATTCTGGCTATTGTAAATAGTGCTGCAGTAAACATATAAGTGCATATGTCATTTTTGCTGTACTTTTTTGCATCTCTAGGATATATTCCCCAAAGTGGTATTGGGTGAATATCCTTTCACATTTTGTAGACAGTCTTTGTATTCTGGCACTGTTTCTTTTGAGGTGCAGAAGCTTTTTAGTTTAAGATAGTCCCATTGTTTATCTGTTTCCTCTTGATGGGTCAGTCTTTGAAGATACCTTTAGCTTCAGTGTCGTGGAGTGGAGGATTTTGCCAACCTTTTCTTCAGTGTACCTTATGAATTCTGGTCTGATGTTGAGGTCTTTAATTCATTTTGATCTGACTTTTTGCATGGTGTTAGGTAGAGGTCTGAGCCTATATTTTTGCATGTAGCTGTCCAGTTTTGCCATCACCATTTGTTAAAGAGGCTTTCCTTGCACCACTTTATATTTCTTGCTTTCTTATCAAGGATTAGATGATCATATATTTGAGGGTGTAGGACTGCACTATCACTGTCTTCATGTTGTTCATTGATTTGCTGGAGCGGGCACCAGTAACATCTCTGTTGTGAGACTTGTTACTGTTTTTGGCATATTGAATACACCACAGGTAGCTTGCCAGGTTCTGCTTTGTGGGCGGGATACTCTCGGTAGCTTGCTGGGCTCTCTGAGAGAGATGGAGAAATCAAACACGGGTCACCCGAGTGCAAGGCAAACACCCTACCCGCTGTACTATTGCTCCAGTCCACTTGAGGGTGTGTGTATGGATATTCAACCCTATTCCATTGGTATGTGGATCTGTCTTTGTTCCACTATCATGCTGTTTTAATTATTATCACTTTGTAGTACAGTTTGAGGCTGGGGAAGGTGATGCCTCCCATCTTTTTTTCTCTAAGAATTGCTTTATATATTTGGGCAGACTTGTTGTTCCATATGAATTTCAGGAGTATTTGATCAATTTATTTGATGAATGTCATGGGTTTCTTTGTAGGGATTGCATTGAATCTGTATAATGCTTTGGGGAGTATTACCATTTTGACAATGTTCATTCTCCCAGTCCATGAGCAGGGATGTGTTTCCATTTACTCTTGTCCTCTTTTACTTCTTGAATTTCTTACATTCCTATTGCGATGTCCCCATTTTCATTCCTGATTCTGTTTATAAGGGTTCTCTCTCTTTGTGAATCTTGCTAGTGGTTTACTCAGACTTTTCAATTTTCTCGAAGAACCAGTTTTTGGTTTCATTGATCTTTCGGATTTTTGGGGGGTTTCCATGTCATTAATTTCTGCTCTAAATTTTATTATTTCTTTCCTCTTTCCTGGTTTGGGCTCCTTTGTTGGTCATTTTCTAAGATCTTAATCTGTAATGTCAAGTTATATATGTAGGCACTTTCTTTCTTCCCGAGAAATGTTTGCAGGCCATAAATTTTCCCCTTAACACTGTTTTAGCTGTGTGCCACAAGTTCTGGTAGCTCATGTCTTCATTATCATTTGTTTTCAGGAATCTTTTGATTTCTTCCTTGACTTCTTCCTTGACCCACTCATTGTTCAACATTGAGTTAATTTCCAGGTCTTTGATTTAATTCTGTTTCTGTGTGTGATTAACTTCTATCTTCAGTGCAGCATGGTCTGAAAAGATAATTGATACAACTTCTATCTTTCTGATTTTATTGAGGTATGTTTTGTGGCCCAGCACATAGTCTATCTTGGAAAATGTTACATGTGCACTGGAAAAGAATTTGTAATTAGTTTGGGGGAGATGAAAAGCCCTGTATTCATATATTAGTGCTCTTCCATTTCTTTCTTCAAAGCCAGTAAGTACTTTCCTTCATGAGTTTTAGTCTTGTTGATCTATCAAGAAGTGATAGGGCCGTGTTGAAGTCTCCGACTACTATTGTGTAGCTATCAGTGTCTTCCTTGAGTATTTTTAAGTGTTTTAAGTATTTTGCTGGCACTTCATTGGGTGTGCATATATGTTTATGAGTGCGATTTCTTCCTGATGTACATATCCCTTGATTATTAAAAATAGCCTTTGCTGTCCCTTTTAATCTTTTTTAAACTAAAATCTGTGTTGTCGGATACTAGTGTGGCCACCCCAGCTTTTTTGAGGGATTTTTTGCTTGAATATTTGTTTTTCATCCTTTGACTTTGAGTCTGTATTTGCTCTGACTGTTTAGATGTGTTTCTTGTAGGCAGCAGAATGTTGGGTTCAATTTATTGAACCTTTTTTTTTAATCTCAGAATGCCATCAAAATTAGACAATTTTCCATATGCACTTGAATGTACATTCAACTTTAGCAGGTTGGTTGAGCCCTGTAAATTTCATTGTGATTTTGGATATTGCAAATTTGTAACTTAATCTTTTAAAGTTTATTCAAAAAACAAAATTTTGTGGATATTTTTATAATATCAACTGTAACACTGTCACTGTCATCCCACTGTTCATTGATTTGCTTGAACGGGCACCAGTAATGTCTCAATTGCGAGACTTCTTGTTACTGTTTTTGGCATATTAAATACGCCACGGGTAGCTTGCCAGGCTTTGTCATGTGGATGGGATACTTTCAGTAGCTTGCCGGACTCTCCGAGAGGGATGGAGGAAACAAACCTGGGTCGACCGAGTGCAGGGCAAATGCCCTACCTGCTGTGCTATCTCTCCAGTCCACAAAAAATTAATTTTATTGTATTGAAATGTATATGTGTGATATCATTGACACTTTTATAAATATCATTTTTATGAAATGAAATTTAATTTATAAAACTAAAGAGAAAGCTTCTGTTAAAGATCATTTCTGGGGGCATCAGGGATATGACTCAGTGGTAGAGCTTTTGCCTTGTATGTATTAAGCCCTGGATTTGATTCCTAATACTGTGTTCCTCTGAGCATCTCCAGGAATAGTGGTGCCATTTAATGAAAGATCTATTTCATATACTCTAGAATAGCATTTCTCAACCATGAGGCCCTTGTAGCCCCCAGGATATCCTAGGAACTGAAAGTAAAGTTATTTAAATGGAAGCATTAGGGCATAAAATTAGGGAGACCACCAGTAGGACAGACTGGTGGCCACAATGAGGAGAAGGCTTAAACTGCCCTAGAACACTGAATCCAAGCATAAGAGTAAATACTAGTTACTTATGTGGGAAATTAAATTCTAATGCACACTGCATCAGAATAGAAGCATTGGAGGCAAGAAAGGGCCCGAAGTAAATATAATCTGTTACTGTATTGGCCCTTTAATAGATAGGTATACTCAAGTTTTTACTCATGTTGATTCTGAACAGACCATAGAAAGTAACCAGGCCACATAATAGTATTCTCAATCTGTTACTTGTAGATAGCCCACTGATATCAGGTATGCCCAGACCACTGCAACCTATGGGCAGACTGCCTATGCAACCTCTTATGGACAGTCTTCCACTGTATTGTAATTCTAACTACCCTCAAGACATACAGTCAGCTTGTCCTGTATGGCATTGGTGCTTAAGATACTACTATGGCCACTACTACTACTATTGGTGCTTTAATGACACTACTGTGGTCACTGCCACCCAGACATCTCTACACATGGCACTCTCTGCTTATCCAGCATATGGGCCGCATCTAGCAATCATTGCACCTACAGGATCACAAAATGGTAACAAGCCCACCGAGACTAGTCAACCTCAGCCTCGCAAAGTGGTTACAACCAACCCAGCCTAGGATATGGACATGATAACTCTAGTTATCTCCAGGTACCTAGGAGTTTTATCTGTAGCCAGACAGCACCTCTATCCTATCCACCTACAAGCTATTCTTCTATGCAGCAGATTTCATTTCAGCAGGAATACTCCAGTAGCCAGGGGTGTTTATGCTCAGGAGTCCAGAGGATTTTCAAAACCATGAGGGACCCAGAGAATGAGTGTCTCTTATAATAAAAAAGTGGTTTAGTGGGATTTTATTGGGGAGGCATGAGCAGAGGTAGGTGGGGAGGAGAACATCGTAGAATGGGCACTGTAGAGTGAGGTGGCTTTAATATATTTAGAGGCCCATCTATAGGTCCAGATAAGACAACATTGCAATTTATGTGCAAGGATTAAATGCTAATGTCTTTAGATTGTTCAGCCAACTTCTTTAAGTAGTGTGGTGTTGTTAAAATGCGCGAAAGAACTGGAAAACTGCATCTCCTTGGGCAAGGAAATAGAGAAGCAAAGGTGATGCCATAGTGTCCTTCGAAGATGTATCAACTGCCAAAACTGCCGTAGAGTGGTTTGATGAGAAAGATTTTTAAGGAAGCAAATTTAAAAATTTCTCACTTGGAAAAAGCCTCCAATGAACAGCATGTGAGGTGGCAAGTCACCCCATGAGAATGGAGGGATACCACCACTGCTCCTTGAAGATCTAGAGGCCCAGGAGGTCCGAGGGGACTCATAGATCACATGGGAAGCTGAAGAGGAGACAGAAGAGGCTTTCCCCACAAAGGACCCTGGGATTACTGAGGGAACCTGTTAGGAGAAAGAAGCATAAAACATTGAGCTAGAGACAGGCAGTGCTTCAGTCTGGGATGTGGTAGACCAGAACTTTGAAGAACAGAATGCAACCAGTGGAAGAGTGTAAGGCTTTAAAGCCTGAAGGAAGGTTTCCTATCCCGGGATAAGCAGAGGTGGCCCTGGTGACTGGCTGGGAGGAAGTGCCAGTCTCATGGACAATAGTCATTCAGGGAACTGTTCAGAGGTGTTTGTGGTGGGGATAAAGATGGCTTAGGTGGCTGTTGGGCATGGGCCTAGGTTGCTTTGGTGGTCAGTTGTGGTAACCCTGGGGGATTCCCTGGGTCTTTGATAGAACAGGTGGTAGGAGGAAGACGTAGAAGTGGAGGGCCTGAAAAAATGGGATAAAGGTGAACACCATCAAGAATGCAGAGACCAGCCCAATTAGACACAAAGATCCTTAAGAGCTGCATTGACTACCAGATTTTTAAACCAGAAAATGTTACAAATTTAAAATCTGCATTTACAATGCTGGCCACAACATTATTATTGTTTCTATCTATTCTTTAGTATTTTTTACCATTTGTAAAGAAAGATTAAAACAAGTTAAATGGTAGTGTGCTAATTTTTTTACCCTTCTTTAAAAAGATGGTTGTTTGGCTCTCCACCCTCATGAGATCCGGAGCAGCCACGCATAAAACGGCCCCTCTGCTCCTTAAAGATTATGATCCAGGAGGTCTACTAACCCATTTTGGCACCCAGCGGCTTCTTATAGAAATGCATCTAGACTGTGAACTGAGCCACAACCCCATGCCGCCCGGGGAGGGGACAGGATTTTCTCTCCAAACCCTTTCTTTATGCGGGGAGATGGCGGTGGCAGCAGCAGCGCCCGCGTGGCGTCCACCGTCTTCTAGAACTCACAACCCAGAGGTATGAGTTTGTAGTGACGTGGCGCGCAGGAGATCATGGGATGGGGGTGTTACCAGCACGCTTTCCGCCCAGATGAGATCTGGAGCAGCGGGGCACGAAACGGCCCCCTCTGCTCCTTAAAGACTAGGATCCAGGAGGTCTACTAACCCATTTTGCACCTAGCGGCTTCTTGTAGAAATGAATCTTGACTGTGAACTGAGCTAAAATATCAGAAATCCTAAACTGTGCGGCCTCAATAGCTCATATAATCTCCATTCTCTGCAATGGAAAACAAATTATCAAATGATACCTTTTCAGTAGGTTTGATTGTTGGGAGAAAATTCAAAATAATAATAGCGAGTTCTCTGTTGAAATATTGAATGTATTCAAAGTATAGAGAGAATAAAGTGAAGATCATTAGCCACTCAGGTGGGGAGGTGGGCGTGGGAGGGGGGTATATTTGGTGTTTTTGGTGGTGGAACATGTGCACTGGTGAAGGGATGGGGGTTTGATCATTATATGACTGAGACTTAAACCTGAAAGCTTTGTAACTTTTTTCACGGTGATTCAATGAAATAAAAATTAAAAAAAAAAGATTGTTGTTTGTAAAAAACTAAGGCTTGCCGAGGGGCGCGTGCACTCGCGGGCTCTCCGGGTGGCTCTGTCTCACCGCCCGCATTCGGTGCCCTGGAACCACTGTGTGTTGTAGGTCGAGGGCAGGCGACAGAAGGAAGAAGGCCAAACTGGTTGCTCGAACAGTTTATTTCATTCTCTCTTCCTGCTTCTCTCCCGACTCTCAGTCTCTCTCTGGATCTGTGGATCTGGCCCCCCAACCCACCCTTACAGCCTAGTTAAATCTCCCCACCATGAGGGGGTTGGGTCGTACACATAGGTGTGGTCACAATCAATAGGGTAAGGTCCTTTCCCTTAGGGGATGCTTCTCCTAGGACTTAATTCTCTTTCAGCAGGAGAATCCACCCAAGGGCGGAGTCCTGTGAGTGTGTTTCTCCTCTCCTCAGCCAGCAAACATATAAGAATCCATAATATTAATCATTTTGTATGGACACAATAAGATATGCATTAAAGCTTATAGAATTGCTCTCCTGGGGCCATCTCAATCTCAGACTACAGTACTAAGGCCAGATCAGTCTTTCCTATCCCTAGCAGGGTCCTAGTCTCATCATTACTTTGGGATCATGACAGCATTTGTCTATGATCAAGCTCTTAACTTATAGTTAAGAATTAGGCACTTTGGCCAGGCCCATCTCGATGCCAGGGTAGCACATAACTCACCGCTTGCCCTGGATCCGTCCCGTCCCTCGTCGGAACCCTGCTTTTGGGGTGCTAGGAACTGAGGGCAACTGAGGCTTAAGTGGAGAAAGCAGATGCCCGGGAGGGAATAATATTGGAAGCCAAGTAAGCCCCAAGTTACAAAAACATAATATTGTCTTCCGTGTCCATACAAAAAGGACATTGCTTTAAAGTAAATTATTCAAAAGGCACAAGAAGAGGAGAAAGGCAATATTAACTTATATAATATAAATTCAGTATCCTAGGAAGGTCTAACCTTACAAATTAGCAGAGTCAGATTAAGGGAAAGCCGCGGATTAACTGTTTTGGGGAAGAGTGCATAGAGAAGTGATTATAGCTAAACAAAGGGATGGGAGAGATTCGGGAACACCTTGATGGGTGAGATTGGGGTAAGCCTAAACTCAGGGGAAAACCGGGACAAGCTACTTGTGGCAAGGGGGGAGAGGACAAAGTAATGTCATCCTACAGTTGTTTAAGTCCAGACATTTGGAACCCTTTGTGAGCATGCCCAGTATCATTGTGGATACCCAAGAGGGACTCTCACTAACAATGTTCATTGTTGTGATGGTTTTAAAAAAACATAAATTCTAAATGTTTACAAATAGTCAAAATATACATATATTCATACATGCACATGCATATATGTATACAGACATAGCTCCACATAATCCTTAAATGTAAGCCAAAAATGATCTGGCTTTCTCCTTTGCAAATAGCAAATCTTTTAGTATTGGAGTAGACATAAATTAATTTGTGTTTTATGTTGCATTAAAATTCAAGTTGATGCTTTATTTTCATTATGTCTCCTTTGAAAATGCATCATTTATTTAGGTATCCTGACTTATGTATGTTTTAATTATATTGTGATTGACTTTTATTCTCTATTGCTTAGTTTCATTCATTGTCTTTGCCAAATGTTGTTCTTGAAAAATGGCAGTACTCAGAAGGAATCATTTCTGTGGGTCTCTTTATTTCCTTTTCCTGTGAGTGTTATATTTTCAGAAGGCATTGTCTATCATAGATTATCTTCATTCTTCTTCTCTGTTTTTTGACTCTTTTTCTGATATCTTTTTTTAAAAAATAGTTACAGAAAGATTGTTCTGTTCTTATATTAAAGTCTTATTCCCAATATAATGGCATTAGGAGGTGGAGAATTTGGATAGTGTTTTTATCATGAGTATAGGGCCCTTACAAATGTGAGTAATAAGGGTTTATAAAAGAGACTTCACATAATTCTCTAGTACTTCTGCCATGTGAGAATGCAATAAGAATTCTAAAACTGAAAGAAGGTTCTTATGAACCATACTGACATTCATTTCCTGGTTCCATAGCTATGAGAGGTAAGTTTTTATTGTTGCTAAACTACCTAAACTAAAATATTTTTTTATAGTAGACCAAAAGGACTAAGACAAATGGTATGTGCATAACTATATGTGTATTCAGGAGTGGATACTGTATTTGGATAGTGATAATCTAAAACTCTTTTACAGCAGACCTCATTTCGTCCATATCAATGGTGATAATCCAGCTGCTCTCTATCTCTCTCTTTTGTTCTTGCTTTTAAGATCTGTTTTATTTGACTAAATCACCAATTTGATGTTATCAGTAAAGGAAAAGATTCATTAAAAAGTAGTCTTTAGGGGGCAGGCTTGGAGAATGGTTGGGAAAATGGAGGCAGTTGTGAGGGAAGATGAAAGTGATGGTAGGATTGGTGTTTGAATATTTAGTGTCTGTAACAAGCCATCATGAACAACATTGAAAATTATGGTGTTCAAACAAAATGGGTGAAAAATCCTGTCATTCTCTCCCCCACCAAAAAATAGTAGTTTTTAGGCACACTTTAGTATAGGGTGTGGTGTTGGATTTTGTATGTGTGAAACTTGTCACTAACAATATTGTAAAGCATGGTGCCTCAAATAAATTATTTTTTAAAGAATGTAAATAATTGGAGAGATAATATAGGGGTTAAGGCACTTGCCTTGTTCACAGCTGACCCTTGTTTGATCTCCGAAGTGCATGTGATCCCCTGAGCAGTACCAGCAGTTATCCCTGAGCACAGAGCCAGAAGTAAGCCCTGAGCACTTCAGGGTGTGCCTCAAAATTCTGTCCTAATTAGAAAAAAAATTAGTCTTGAAATACAAAATATAAAGTATATTTCTGCAATGTCTATATATTTGTCTTTTCTACTTTAATATATAAAATATTTTTCACTTTTATGTGATTTGTGTCATAATGGGTTACTTACCATAGGAATTTGGGTGTATTTATCCCAGAGGCCTTAGTATCACTTATCGTTATCATCTGTTAATTTTCCTTCTCACAGAGTTAGCCTTGGTTGTGTTGGAAGAAGTGGATCTAACATGTATTGCTTTCTCTTTGGCTTTTTAAATTTTATCTTATCCTTAAAATTGGATTAAAGAATTCAGAATTCTAGCTCAGTCTCTGGAGGGTACATACTAGTGCTTTAAGGCAGTGACTTTTAAGGAATTTAGCTTGAAATTTTAATTTATATTTTGGAATTCTTTAAAGCATTCAAAGTTCTGTACAATATAAAACTTGTCTGATGACATTTTTTTGACTGACTATTGTCAGTACTTAAGTGACAATTTAAAATAAAAGGTGACTTGATGAATGGGGTTCTTATTAGCATTAAACCATAAAAGAAAGTTGGTAAATATTTGCCTTTGAAAGCCATAGTTGCCTTATCATATGGGTATTGCGTAAATATTCTTTCCCATTCTGGGGCTCTTTCTGTATTTTGGTCTCTGTTTCTTTTGATGTTCAGAAGCTTCTTAGTTTGATGTAGTCCCATTTGTTTATGTTTGTGTCTACTTGCATGGGCAGTGCTATTTCATTCTTAAAGATACAAGGGCCAGGAGGATTGCTCCATAGCTGGAAGACTGCTTCATAAGTGGAGGGGAGAAGGCAGATGGGATAGAGAAGGGATCACTAAGAAAATGATGGCTGGAGGAATTTGTCGAGATGGGAGATGCGTGCCAAAAGTAGATAATGAACCAAACATGATGACCTCTCAGTATCTGTGGTGCAAGCCATAATGCCCCAAAGTAGAGAGAGAGTATGGGGAATATTGTCTGCCATGGAGGAAGGGGGAGGGTGGGAAAGGGGGGCTATACCGGGGATATTGGTGGTGGAAAATGTGCACGCGTGGAGGGATGGGTGTTTGATCATTGCGTGATTGTAACCCTAACATGAAAGCTTGTAACTATCTCACGGTGATTCAATAAAATTAAAATAAAAAGAAAGCCATAGTTCTATCAATAGGTTTATGCAGTAAATGTTAAAAACTTTATATGCTAGTTATTTTATTAATATGTTCACATTCAATAAAAGCAAATAGGTGAAAAGTTTGGAATCTGATATATAACCTTAGATGAACACAATTTAATTGAGATGGACTCTATTCATGCTTCTCTGTTTATTGCTTTGCATAGGAAGGAATTGCAGGAGCTACAGAATCTTTACAAACAGAACAGTGCGCATACAGCTCAGCAGGCAGAGCTGATCCAGCAGCTTCAGGTTCTGAATATGGACACACAAAAAGTACTGAAGAATCAAGAAGATGTTCACACTGCTGAAAGTATATCATATCAAAAAGTATGCCTTTATGTTTTTCACTAAAATGAACTTACCTGTATGAACATAAAATATATAAAACTCATTTTTTCAAATGTCAACATTTTTTTATTCCATTTTACATATGGGTCCTCCAAATTAAAACCATTGGATCATTAGATTACTCAATGTGGTAATATTTAACGTAAGTGAGTTTTGTAAGTGGTTAAAACAAAAACATTTGAAATACACATACAACTCTATTCTATAGGATATTGTGTTTATTTGCTGGAATTTTAAATTCTATTATGAATTATACTAGCAGTGTAATCCCCAAACCAGAAGGAATTTGGATAATGGAATACATAGTATTCTGTTACGAGAGCAAGTTCAACAAATGTGGTTTTAGTTTATGGCCTACGGAATTATTTTATTATAGAATTTGTGTGTTATTTTATTGGCATAACTGCAGAAATACTAACAGGTATGCTGATGAGATATTCAGGAAGAATATTTTCTAATAATTTTCTCTATTTCATTTGTTTCCTTTAAGTAATGACTACACCCATTTTGTGTTAGTATTTGTCACTTCCCACACCTCCCCCCAAAGAAGACAACAACTAAAATTAACTAGTAATTAAAGAGTAAATTTGGACTGAAGAGATAGGTTAAGTTTCTTCCTTTGCATGTGGTTGACCCCTCTCTGATCTTAGGCATTGCATGGTCCCCTGAACATTGCCAAGTACAGCTCGGGAGGCCCTTGAGTTTTCCTGACTGTAGTCTTGGAAGCCGCAGCATGCTCCTGGTGGCCTGGTTAGAGTCCTGCATCACAGGACCAGTGGCAGTAAGTGTATACTCAGGCATCACATTTTGTGGCTAGCCAGATTCTGGAGAATAGCTGGGAGAGACTCTTGGCCTCCTGACCATTACCTGAGAGTCCGATAAAGCCCCAATAACATTTTTGAATCTTATTTATTGTTAATTTAATAAATCTCTATATACATAAATAAATACACATAATTTAAAGTTATACAAACTCAGTCAGCTTCTTGAGATTAATGAATCTTAATCTTTGAAGAAGCATTTAAAACTTAGAATATCTTTTATTCGTTTATTCCTCTTATCTCTAAAATTTGGGGAATTCCTTTTTTTACCTTTTTGAACTTAGTCATCTAAAAATGTATCATAAAAACCAAATGTCTTTAATTGATACAAATAGAAGCTATGAAGTTAACTTTTAACATATTTTAAAAGTAATGCTTTGGAGCAGTGCTTTTTGTCTTTCTTTCTCCCATATTCTGTGTTCCTTTGTTTCCCTTCAGTTTTGGAATTCCCAAGTGTCGAGGTAGCACCTGTGCTCACCTCATCTAGTACAGAGCTTCTGAAATTCTTTGCACTTGCAACCTCTTTTGCTTGAGAAATTTTTATATAACCATGGGCATATAGTTCAGGAAATAAATGTACAGATCAAACATTTACTGATAATATATTATAAAGAAAAATTGCCCCCTTAGTTCTTCTGTAGGATCCATTTCCCCAACTGTATCAATCCTAACCTCAAGCATTCTACCATGTTTCTGGTCTGGTAGAAGAACAAATCAAGCAAGCAAAACCTTGTATTGATTCCACCATATTCTTTTTCTTTCACTACCTTTACCTCATCCTTTTCCAGTAATATTCTTTGCAATAATTATATGTACTCTTCTTAAAGCTTTTTTTTTCCCCATTCTCTCTCTTTTTTTCTTTTTGGGTCACACTCGACAATGCACAGGGGTTATCTCCTGGTTCTGTACTCAGGAATAACTCCTGGCGATGCTTGGGGGACCATGTGGGATGCTGGGGATCGAACCCGGGTCGGCCGAGTGCAAGGCAGACGCCCTACCTGCTGTGCTATCACCCCAGCACCCCCCTCATTTTCTTTTAAACTAATTCAAAACCACTTTTTTTTTTCTCCAGTAAGTCCATTAAAATTTTTCCAATACTTGTAATTCTCGAACCTGAAAGAGCCTTCAATCGTTGGGAAAACTGAGTGAGGAGAGGCTGCTAAAATCTCAGGACTGAGTGTAATGGAGATATTACTGGTGCTTGCTCGAGTAAATTGAAGAACAACGGGATGACAGTAATACAGTGATACTTGTAATTCTCATATTGCTCTATTTAATGCAGTTCTCATATTACCCCTTGCACCAGCACCATTTGTCATAGTTGATGACTCGTTAATCCTTTGAAGTACCTTTTATTTTTCTTAAATTTTCAATTTACCCTAATTGTGTAGTTTTTATTTTCTTTCAGTTTCAAGATGTTTTCTATGTTTTTCGGTTTTCCTCTTCTTCCTGACTGCTAGATGTTAAAATATCCTAGGCTTCAATAGGATATATTGAAAAAAACAACAACAACAAAAACAACTCTTTAAACTCATACCCTAGGTGATATTATCTGATTACCTATTCTTACAAAATACTTTGATTCAAAATTTGCTTGTCTGTTTATGGATCTCTTCCATGAACTCTAAAGGGTTTTTTCAATTATATACACTAGTGTTTCTCAGCTGGGGGCCATATGACCCCTCGAGGACCCCAAGGTGTTTCAATGATGTCAGAGGTGATAATCATGTAAGTGGGAGGCAGAGCATGAGACTAGGGGGTCAATAGTAGGTGAGAGAGGCCACAGGAAGGAAACAAGTTTGAAAAGTATCAGAGCCATTAAAAGTTGAGAAACTTTTATAGCCAACACACTGTTTCTTTTTTTTCTCCATGTTTTTAATCCAGTCCCCATGAGATACAGTTACAAAGCTTTCATGATTTAGTTTCAGTTGTAAAATGATTGAACAGCCATCTCTCCACCAGTGCACATTTTTTTTTCACCACTAATGTCCCCAGTATCCCTCCCACCACCTACACCTTATCCCACCCCCTGCCTCTGTGGCAGACAATTTCCTTCTTACTTTCTCTCTACTTTTGGGCATTATAGTTTGCAATACAGATACTGAGAGGCTATCACATTTGTTCCTTTATCTACTTTCAGCACACATCTCCCATCCCGAGCATTCTGTCCAACTATCTCAGCTGCCCTCCCACTACCCTCATGAGGCAGGTTTCCATCGTGATCAGTCTTTCTGGCCCTTGTCTCTAATGTCCTCGGGAGCACACTGTTTCTTAACTTAGGTTTGTTTCTTAAACTTCATAAGCTGTTCGCGTATTCTTGAATGTACGTTCCCAGTTCTACTTTCCAGCACCCTAATTGTGTACCTTTTCCCAAAACCACCATAACATATTATGTAAATAATTATAGTAATTATTGTGAGTTTTTTCTCAGTGCATATTCAAATATACTCATGATAAATCCTAGCAGGTTAAATTAAGTTAATTATTCTACAGACACCTCCATTGATTTCCTTTCTCACTTTAAGTAAAAATTTAAGTATCCCTATAACCTAAATAACTCACTTTATATGGAGCTGCATAACTTCTCTCATCCATGTCTCCTCTTCACCTTAGTCTGTTGGCTTCAACCACACCAATGTTGTTTCTTTGCCAGGTGTTCTTCAGTGCTAAGATTTTAGCACTTGTTTTTGCTGTTTCAAAATTCTTCCCAACTTATCTTAAAAGACATCCTATTATATTGCCCCTTTTAACTTCATGACATTAATATTTGATAACAGATTTAGTAAGAGTCTGAATATGTATATTGTAGTTTCAACAATAGAGGGGAATATAGGAAAGTAGCTGGAGTGCTACCTAGACTAGCAATAAGAAACAAGACAGATTTAAAAGAAAAAAAAAACTCTTCTTGGTGAAGTTATATCAGTGGTGTTTATTTTAAGAAGATTAGAAAATATCAAACAAAAATTAGCTTATCATACATAAGTCCACTATAGGAAATTTAGTTCAAGTCATAAATTCCCTAGTCAGTGCCTTTGCTAAATTTTGAGAAGTAATTTTTATATACTACTACGTGGAGAATTTACCATAACCTGAACTTTGCTCAGGGATACTTTTTGAAATCTCACATAGGTTTCCCCTAGGAGTATAAGTATCTTTTCTAAAATCTTTATAGATTATGAAAAATGTGATAGGCATATGCTGTGTTTATAAATAGTATGAAGGTAGATAAAAAACAGTCTGAGATTTTCTTATTTAAATAACTAGTTTACTTTTCTTTGTGTTTAACCTATATTTTGTTCTCTTTTCTCCATTTAAAATTCCCTTTTCCTTTTACATATTTCCTTAAAGCTTTCTTCAAGCAGTTGGGGAGGAATACCACTGAAATTTAAGTGGTCCTCATTCTGAAACTTAATTCATTTTTTTAAAATTTATTTTATTCTTTAATTAGCGAATCACCATGAGGGTACAGATACAGATTCACACATTTTAAAACTTGTTTTTCCCTCATACAATGTTTACAAACACATCCCTTCACCAGTGCCCATTCTCCATCACCAATAAACCCAGTATCCTTCCCCCACCCCAATCCCATCTCCCCCCCACCCCACGCTGCCTCTGTAGCAGGGTATTCCCTTTTGATCTCTCTCTCCAATTGGGTGTTGTGGTTTGTAATAGGGGTATTGAGTGGCCATTGTGTTCAGTCTCTAGTCTACTTTCAGCACGCATCTCCCTTCCCGGGAGGGATCTCCAACCACATTTTACTTGGTGTTCCCTTCTCTATCAGAACTGCCTTTTTCCCCAGCATGTGAGACCAGCTTCCAAGCCATGGAGCCAACCAACCTACTGGTACTTATTTCTACTATTTTTGAAACTTAATTCTTAATGTAGTATTTTTAATGTAATATATATATATGTATATATATATGTATATATGTATATATGTGTATATATATATATATATTTGCTTTTTGGGTCACACCAGCCCTAATGTAGTATTTTTAATGCAGTATTTTTAATGTCATTCTTTCTTTTTTACATCTCTATAATAGATGCAATTATTATTTTTTATTATTGTTATTTTTATTTAGTGAGTCACAGTGAGGGTACAGTTACAGATTCATACATTTTGTGCTTGTTTTTCCCTTATGCAGTGTTCGAGAGCCCATCCCTCCACCAGTGTCCATTCTCCACCACCAATGAACCCAGTATCCCTCCCACCCCCCAGTCCCATCCCCCCAACCCCAACCCGCCTCTGTGGCAAGGCATTCCAATTTGTTCTCTCTCCTTTTGGGTTTTGTGGTCTGCAATAGGGGTATTGAGTGGCCATTATGTTCATCACTAGTCCACTTTCAGCATGCATTTCCCTTACCATGAGGGATCTCCAATCACATTTTATTTGGTGTTCCCTTCTCCATTTGGTATGACTGGAGGATATGGATGCAGCTTTAATGTCATTCTTAATGTAGTATTTTCATTTTGATTCAGGCTTTTGTATTTGTATAGAGCTTTCATTAATATACTAATTCAATTAAAAAGTTCTTCATAATTATTCATTTATAACTTTATACCTTTTCTCTGCAGTTAGTAGACATAACAAGTAATTTCTATTTGATAGTTTTGATATTTGATATGTAAATAGCTATTTATAAAAGCACAGAAATATATTTTGTAATTCCGGCTTTCAGAGGCCACTGTTATAGGTATTTTAACACTTCCTTTCAACTTTTTAAAATGCATTTAGAGGGGCTGGAGCAATAGCACAGTGGGTAGGGCGTTTGCCTAGCACGTGGTCAACTCGGATTTGATTCCCAGCATCCCATATGGTCCCCTGGGCACCTCCAGGGGTAATTCCTTAGTGCAAAGCCAGGAGTGACACCTATGCATTGCCGGGTGTGACCGAAAAAGCAAAATAAATAAATAAATAATAAAAATAAAATGCATTTAGAGTCTGGATAGATAAGACAGTGGACACAAAGCTTGCTTTGTATGCACTTAACCCAGATTTGATCCCTGCCACTCCACATGGTCCCTCCATCTCTTGCCAAGAGTGATCCTTGAGCACAGAGTCAGGAGTAATCCCTTAGCACAGCTCTACATGGTCCCAAAAGAACATAGTTAATGCATTATAACATAACACTACCATCTTCAGATTTACTTTTTTATAGTATGCGATAATTTTTAAAAAAGATCGTTTATTTAAACATTTTCTCCTTCTAGTGCTGATCATATATGCTTCTAAGATTTTTATTATTGTAAATATGTCACTGTCATCCCTTGCTCATCGATTTGCTCGAGTGGGCACCAGTAACATCTCTCATTGAGAGACTTATTGTTACTGTTTTTGGCATATTCAATACGCACGGGTAGCTTGCCAGGCTCTGCTGCACGGGCTTGATACTCTCGGTAGCTTGCTGGGCTCTCCGAGAGGGGCGGAGGAATCGAACTCCGGGTCTTCGGCCTCATGAAAGGTGAATGCCCTACGTTGTGCTATTGCTCCAGCCCTATTGTAAATACAGCTACAACAAATTTATATTTGTTGTAAATTCATACTTTATTCGTTTTTATTAGATAATGTTGATTATGTACCTTATACATACATACAACACTCAGGTAACAGTTCCTTTTAGGAAAATGCTACTAACTTTAATGCTATATAATTTACTCTTAATAAAAAAATAAAAAATAAATAAAATTAGTTTGTATGTAAACATAGACTTGTTTAAATTATTAAATACTTAAAATGCTCAAGGGATAATGAAGTTTGAATAGATGAGATTACCACCTGAGCAATTATCAGTAAATATTAAATTGCTAATTTTTAGGTTGTGTACAATGACATCCCACTTTATATAATGCAATTTAAAAGTCATAGATGTTTACCAGAACTTTAAATATACTTTTAAACTTCTCTCTTTTTTTTTAAAATGTAGGAGTCGTGCTATTTATTCAGTCATTGTTTAAGCTGATTGAATTGGGCATGAACTCCACATTATTTATTTATTTATTTATTTATTTATTTTTAGTGAATCTCCATGAGATACAGTTACAAAACTTCACTGTTTGAGTTTCAGTAATACAATGATTGGACACTCAACCCTCCACCAGTGCACATCTCTATCACCATTGTCCGCAGCATCCCCCACCATCCCACCCCCCTCTGTCTCTATAGCAGACAATCTCCCCTATACTCTCCTTTGTATTGCTTGTTATGAATAGCATAAGATGTTGATGCAGCGAGAATGACTGCGTGCTCCTGGAATTCTAAAATTTTAGATAATTATGGTGTGGAGAAATCTGCAGCGAGCTGCTGTTTGGTTTGGTTCAGAGATTCTTTTGTGTGTCTCTGGATTATGGCTGTTAAGGAGATTAAGTACCAGCTGGAGACAGTTTGTGGGGATGATCTCCAGCATCCCATGGAGACGGCAGAGATGAGAGAGATCTGCCCATCCCTTATCCCTTGAGGCCTGGGGTTTGTCGTCACTGAACCCACCTATCAGCACTTCTCATTGGGTTCTAAAAGTTGGCAATCGTAGGGGTTTTTAGTAGGTAGGTGGAGAGACGACCCCTGCCCCTGTCTGAGGCACCCGGGTGTAGTTGGCCTGGCTTAAAATTAGAGGCACCTCTGCAGCGAGCTGCTCAGTTTGGAGATTCTTTTGTGTGTTTTTGGATGGTGGCCATTAAGGAACTTAAGTAGCAGCTGGAGGCAGTTTGTGGATGTGACCTCCAGAGTCTCACAGGGGACAGGGGGATGAGAGGGACCAGCCCATCTCCTATCCTTTGAGGCCTGGAGTTTGTCTCACAGAACCCGTATACCTGCACTTCTCATTGGGTTCTGAAAGTTGGCATCCATGGGGGTGGTGGGGGGAGCGGAGCACCTAGGGAGCAGGTAGAGGGATGATGCCTATCCCCATCTGAGGCACCCCGATTAAGTTGGCCTGGCTTAAAATCTGGAAGCATCTCTGCGGTGACCTGCTCGGTTCAGAGATTCCTTTGTGTTTCTCTTGACCTTGGCACTTGTTTACATCTTTTCCAGAGAAATAAACTATTGGCCTATGCCCTGCAGGAAGTACCTGCTTACCCATAGGGTGCCATGCCAATGGCCCTAACTGCGGCTTCTGACCTCTTTCGAGATTTTATTGGTCTCTGAAATATGGCCAGTAAATGAGCTTGTATAGCTGAGCCAGAGGTGGTTTGTGGGTGTGGCTCACACATAGCGAACTTTTGGCCGTTTTCTTGGTAAACTTGGCCCCAAGTTGTTGGGGTCTGGCCAAAGGCACTGTGGCAATTTGGGTGATATCAGGCTGCTGATGCACTTGCCCTGCAGGTACAGGTTGACCAGCTGGCGGCACCATACCCCAATTTTTAAACTTCTTAGGCATGTATTTTTATCTAAAATGTAATACATTAGTCTATTTTTAAAAAAAAATTAGGGAGAATAAACGGTTCTGTAATTGTTTTAAAATGTGGTGATGCTTATAATTGAAAGTCTTCCCAGTTGGGACACAATAAGAAATAAAGATAAGTAATATGAAAGTATAAGCCAGGGAGAATCTCTCTTTCCTTTTCGCTCATTATTATAGAAGTTATATAAACTGAGCTATAATTATAAACATATAATTATAGTGGTTAATGCTTTATAGCTTTTTTTGTCTATCAGACTCTGAGCAGAGGGCATGCATCTCATTATTTAAAGTTCCATACTAAACCTATTTGGGGCATAATTATATTTAATTTGTAGATTTAGTAATTGAGGAAAAGAGTGTTTGTTAAAGTTAGATAGACTACAAATGCTCGAATTCAACTCAATGTAATATGGAATTCAAAATCTACACCCAGGCCCTATTATAAATGGCTGAGTATAGTTAAAATCTACGTGGAATAATATAGTTTTATCCTTAAAGAATTTGTAAACAGTGTCCTTAAGCTTATGTTTTTTACTGTTTTCAGAATTAATTCAATTCTCATTAACTTCTAACCCAAGAGACTATATTCTGATATATAAATTAAATGTTGCTCAAAGATACTTGTGCATTCTGTTCTGATGAAAGGGAGCCTACCACACTACCCTCATCTGTGAAGGAAACCTTTGTCATTGTTCTTCACCCACTACTGATTGTACAGATGGTTATTTTGGTAGTCACTACAGGTGGTGAGTGTTTGGGGACCACACTGCCACTTCAGTAGCTTAGAAATTTTAACCTCCAATGCATTTTTACTAGATTTTTTTCTTTTAGGGGAGGAGTTGACACACCCAGTGTTGTTTGGGGCTCTTCCTCCAATGCTTGGGGGATCAGTGAGGTACTGGGGATCACACCTGAGGCAAAGCATGTGTTCCAGTCCGAGCCATCTCTCTGGTCCAGATCCTGTTGGTTTTTGTCTTTTTTATTTTCTCATAAAAATGTGTTTTTTATGGATTTCAATATTTTATAACTTGGGAATAGTCATATTTTCTTTAACATAAATAATATGGTTCTGACCATAATTTTGTTGTTCATTTACATCTGTTTTTCATCCTAATCTTAGAGCATTTTATTTAGTATTTTTTTTATTCCTCTTCCACATGTATTTTCTAGATTTATGCAATGAACTTGAAGCATCTAATAGTCCATGCAGGAGTGACTGAATATTTCCTTAAAAATTAAGACTTTCAAGCATATTTTTACAAAGACTAAGACTATCAAGTATATTTTCTAATAGATTAATTTTATTATTTCCAAATAATAATTAGGGCTTAGTTGTAAGACTCAGGTGAGTTATATATATCTTAGAGTAATGCATTTTCTTGATTATTACTAACCCTACCTCTAAAAGTGCTAGCTACTTTTAATTTACAATTTCTAATGGAGTTTCTTGGTGTTTTTTCTATTTCTCTCAGTTATCCTCTCTACTTTTAAAAAATTTAACTTTCTCTCTATTTTTATTCCTTTCCCTATTCTTATTTATCTTGTTGATTTATATTATAATATGCCATTCCATTATCTGAAAAGATTTTTTTAAAATTCCACAGTATTATGATGACGGTAATAAAGAGAGGAGACAAAGGAAAAGAGAGAAAACTGAAAATAATTTAATCACAGGAAAGAGGTGACTCATGTTTTCCTAGAGGTCTCCACAACAAACTATTAATCTCAAGTACAAATCTGTGTACCAAATAATGTGGAGACCTTCTGTACAAGAGAAACACCCCTCGGGAGAAATGAAGTAATCTAGTTTATTTTTCTTCTTTGAGCATGCAGCTGCTTATACACATTTTAATAGTTTTTAACTTCGCATACTATTTCTATATGTGTGTATGATTTAAATATAGATAAGAATTGTATCAGAAATCATGATTCCTAGACTATCCAATGTGTTTGGAATATTAAATATATTTATCACCTTTTGTTCTGTTTAATGATAATTACATGACATGAGCTAATATCAATTCAGGAATATATGGACTTAGCATATACATACTTTTAGTTGTAACTGCATATTAAATCATGTTTTTCCTACTATAAACAGGTAGGATTTTCATTTGTAGAATTTAGTGTCCCAATCAGTGTAGCAAATAGAATACTTACTCACTAAATATGAGAAAAATTATTATTTAAACAAATTTCTCATTGGGTGGTAGAGCATACGTGTTTTTAAAATTGCCAAGGTAAATAAAATATCATGTTACTCAACACTATAAAAACATACCCAATAAGAATACATCCTTCTTGAAAATTAAAAAATTGGAATTTAGAGTTTTATATTTTGTTTTCTTCTCTGTAGTACTCTTAATCTTTTTTCATTTTAATTTCTTCAACCAAAATTGGCATTAAATAAAGTAAATATTAGAAATTACTTATGAGATGTGGATATACATCAGTGATAGAGCACATGCCACACATTTGTAAAACCTAAGGTTTAAACCTCCAGCACCATAAAAAAGGGAAACATTATTTTCCTTAAAGATTTTTAAAGCCAAGTTCACTGGTGAAATAGGCCTAGAATTAAAATGGCTATAGAACTGACTTTGCTTTCTTTACTCTAAGTTCAAATTCAGTGGTCTGTCGCTATTAAATAATCGAAATCAGTCATTAAAGAAAATAGGCCAATAGAACATGTATTTACTTGGAATAAGATCTAAGAACTGTTACATAGTTTTGAGATTCTTTTCTGAGAGTCTGCTTTTGTTAGAAGATCTCACTATTAGCATTATTTTAAAAACAACATTTGAACAACAAATCATAAATCTTGGGTCATTTCCCCAGTGTCACCAGCAAATATACATATGGTTTCTTTATGTAAGCCAATTACCACAAATAGAATTATGTCTCATTAAATCACAATTATAAGTTAGGATTTGCATCACCAAGAAGTTTCATGAGTATTGCAGGAATATCATTGTTAACTACATATGACACTGTGTAACACACCACTTATAAACCATATGCTGTCTCATTTTTTACAAACTCAAGTTTTTAATTTATTTAATGTGTGTTGTGTTGAGTTTTAAAGAAATGTAGTTAATCTGTCCTGCTTATAGAAAATTTTTTGGGCTTAATCACACAGTGTTCTAGGTTGTCATTTATTTTCACTCGACATGAACATGTCTTAGTTCTGCATTCAGGATTTTATATCATGTGTATAATTCAAGTGTCTGGTTTTTCTGTCTCTTTCTTTCCGTCACTCCCTTCAGATATCAGTTTTTGTTAAATAAAAATATATCAGTCAACTTAGTCCCTTGTTTTTTAAAAATATTTTTAGATGGGTGCATTAATTTCAATTAGCCTGGTATATCTTATATCTCTCTTTCTGCTATTTTCTATTACAGTCCATCTGTTTTTTTTCACGTTTTGCTATCCTTGGAGTTACATTCTGTTTTCTTTCAGTTTATGTAATACCACCATGGCTCAATTAAACTCCTCCCTCCCTCCCTCCCTCCCTCCCTCCCTCCCTCCCTCCCTCCCTCCCTCCCTCCCTCCCTTCCTTCCTTCCTTCCTTCCTTCCTTCCTTCCTTCCTTCCTTCCTTCCTTCCTTCCTTCCTTTCTCCCTCCCTCCCTCCCTTCCTTCCTTCCTTCCTTCCTTCCTTCCTTCCTCCCTCCCTCCCTCCCTCCCTCCCTCCCTTCCTTCCTTCCTTCCTTCCTTCCTTCCTTCCTTCCTTCCTTCCTTCCTTCCCTCCCTCCACCCTCCCTCCTCCCTCCCTCCACCCTCCCTCCTCCCTCCCTCCCTCCCTCCCTCCCTTCCTTCCTTCCTTCCTTCCTTCCTTCCTTCCTTCCTTCCTTCCTTCCTTCCTTCCTTCCTTCCTTCCTTCCTTCCTTCCTCTCTTTCTCCTTACCTCCCTCCTTTCCTCTCTTTCTTCCCTTTTCTTGGTTTTTTGAAGCTCTTCAAAATTTACCTAGTTTAGAGTTAGAAATTTAGTGGCTGGAGCAATGGCACAAGGGGGAAAGTGCTTGTCTTGCAGGTGGCCAACTTGGATTCAGTTCCTGGCATCCCATATAATTTCCTGAGCCTCTCCAGGAGTAATTCCTGAGTGCAGAGCCAAGAGTTACCCCTAAACACCATGAAGTATGGCCCCCAAACAAAGAAACAAACAAAAAAAGTGAGAAAACTAATGCTAGTGATATAGCATATGGATTAAATCACATGCAAAACACTGCAAGTCCAGGGAAGATTCATTTTTTGACCCCTGCATTGAAATATTTGTCCTGGTTGTCTGAGAACTTAGGGTCCCTAAGCAACATATAGGAGATCCTCCTACAAAACTTAGGAATTTAGCACATTTGCCTACATTACATAGACCCATGTTTTTCTTTCTAATATTGATTCTAATTTTATCTTGATATTCATTGTTTTTTATTTTTCATGTACTTTTTATTGTTTTCCAAGACCATTAAACTAGAGGCTAATGCCATAGACAGGTTGAGGTGGAAAGCGTTGCAGGAGGGAAACTGGGACATTGATGGTGGGAAATGCACGCTGGTGGAGGACTGAATGTATTACTGAAACCTGACCATGAACAGTTTTTTAAATGTGTATCTCACAGTGATTCATATTAAATAAATAAATAAATGTTAAGAACTATGTCACATATTATCCTCATGTGTATGTATATGTAAATATGGCATATATATAAAATCATTTTATTGCTGTTAATATACTTTGATCTATTCTTTGAAACAGCTTTACAATGAGTTACATATTTGTTTTGAAACCACTAAATCAAGTGAAGCTGTCCTCCTGCAAAGTGTTGCTAATCTTCGGGATCAGCTGATTCAAAAAGAGCAAGAAAATGCTAAATTGAAAGAAAAGCTTCAAGAATCACAAGTAGCACCATCTTTTCATCAAGAAACTGATTCAGACCACTCAGAACAGGTACAGGTAAAAGATACTTCAAAAATTATTGTTTAAAAAAGTTAAAAATTAATTTTAGGTAACATGGTTTACAATACTGTTAATAGTAAGAGTTCATGTATAACACATCCCAATACCACCCCCCCCCCCACCGACCAAAGTGACTCCTTCCCTACACCATTTCCAGGTGCCTCCCATTCCTAACCCTACATCCTCCACCGTGGTATGCAGCCTACTAAAAACCAGTTCTCAGGTTTTGTTGCCTTAGAATATTTGCTGTTTCCCTACTTAGTTTCTTTATACCATATATGAGACAGATCATTCATTCTTTGTCTGTCCCTCTCCTTCTAACTTCATTCAGTATGATGCTCTCCATATTCTTCCACATAGCAGCAAATTACATTATTTTCTTTTCTTATATCCCAGAAGTATTCCATTGTGTATATGTATGGGTATATGTACATAGTTTCATTATCCAGGCATCTATTCTTGAGCAATTGGGCTATTTCCAAATTTTGGCTATTGTGATTAGAACTGCAGTTAACATAGGGATGCAAATTTCTTTTCTCCATTTTGTTTGTGGGCTCTTGCCCAGAAGTGGGATTGCTGGATCATATAGAAGTTCACTTCCTAGTCTTTTGAGAAGTGTCTATATTATTTCCAATAAAGCTAGACCAATTGACATTCCCATTTGTAGAATGAGAGTCTCCCTTTTCACCAGATTCCATCAGTACTGTTTGTGTTTGTAATCTGTGATATGTTCCTGTTTCATTGGTGTAAGATGATAGTTCATTGTTTTTTTTTTGATTTGCATATACCAGCTGGAAAGTGATACAGAGCATTTTAAAATATGACTTTTGTATGCTTATGTCTTCTTTAAGGAAGTTTCTATTCATCTTTTCCCCCCATCTTGAGTGGGTTGGGTTTTTTTTTCTTGTAAAGATCTACGAATATTTTGGGTATTAACTGTTTATCAGATGAGGGTGGGAAAATGTTATTCTGCCATTTGCAGGGTGTCTTTTTATTCTGTTCATTATTTCTTTTGCAATGCAGAATTTTCTTAGTTTGCTATATTCCCATTTGTTTTTTATTATTTCTTGGCATTGAATCATTGAGACTACTCTAGCTTCAGTGTCATGAAGAGTTTTACCTATGTTTTTCTCAATATAGTTTGTGGATCCAGGTTGGATATCAAAGTCTTTAACCCATTTTCATTTGGCTTTTGGGTATTGCAAAGTTGTCTGAATCCATGGCTTTTCTATATTCAAATAAAGAAATAGAAGAGAAATTTTTCAGTATATTCCGTTTGTAGTTTTTCTTCAGAATGCCAAGTACCTAAGAATCACCCTAAGAGTGAAAAACACTTTCACTCTTAGAAAGCTAGATACATAGAAAATATTATAGAAAAAAACTAATATATAGGAAAAACTAAATACTTAGAAAACTTAATACATAGAAAATTAAATAGCTAATAAAAGAAGACATGGAGTAATAGGAACATGTCCCCTGTTCATGGGTTGGAAGGAATAATATTGTCAATATCACAATCTTACCCATAGCATTACACACATTCAATGCAGTTTCTATAAAAATATCCATGGCATTTAAAATAGATCAAATACTGTTGAAATATATATGCAACAATCAAACCTCTTAAATAGCCAAAACAATACTAGGGGAGGGGCTGGAGCAATAGCACAGCGGGTAGGGCGTTTGTCTTGCACGCGGCCGACCTGGGTTCGATCCCCAGCATCCCATATGGTCCCCCAAGCACCGCCAGGAGTAATTCCTGAGTGCAAAGCCAGGAGTAACCCCTGAGCATCGCTGAGTGTGACCCAAAAACCAAAAAAAAAATACTAGGGGAAAAATGATTGAGAGACTTCTTTTTCCTCAACTTCACACCATAATATAAGCTGTAGTAATCAAAAACAGTGTAGTACTGAAATAAACAGAATCTCAGAAAAATGGCATGGAATTGAGTGTCCAGAAACAGATTCAATGAATTATGGATATTTAATCCTCAGTAAATGAGCACAAAGTATTAAGTGGAGCAGAGAAAGCATCTTTAGCAAATGGTGCTGGGAAAACTGTTCAGTAACATATAAGAGACACTTTCTAAAAATGTTACCAGTGCAAAAACACATTCACTAATTTCTAACAAATGACTACTATTTATTCAAATATTATTTATTTTAATTTATATTTATTAAATAAATAGAATGTTTACTAATGGTTAATAGTAGTTTAAAATTATTTATTACATTTAAATATTTAATGTTTCTTTTATTTAGTGTATATTAGAGTATATAATGGCAGATAACAATTTTTCTGTACTATTTTATAATTTATATACATAAATACTAAATGCAAAATGGAAATTCATGAAAAATGCAGGCTCTGTCACATAAATAATTACTGTGACTAATCACTGGACATAAGTAATAATGATCAGCAGATTAACAGGTCATGTATGATTAGATGCTTTCTAACTGAAAGAGGTAATGGAATGAAGGAATTACTGACTTGAAAATCTCATAAATGTATGCCCTAATTACTTTGTGTATTGTACTTAATGATTTTTATTTTATTGAGGAGGGGGACAGGCATCTTTCAAGCAGTGCTCAGGTTCCTGGGAGCTATTCCACTGTCAAGCCAACAGTGCCAGATAGTTCAGTGCTTGCACCCAGCTCTCTTGTCCAGTAGTGCTGGGGACCACCTGAGCTATTCATGCCATGTGTTCAGGGAACCATAAGAGAAGATCAAACTCAGGGCTTTGGGCATACAAGTCATGTGCCTCTGACCCTTGCACTGTTTTCTGGGATCCAATACTTTTCGTCTTGGTTTTCCCCCTACTTTGATCTTCTCTTTGTGATATCAACTGACTTTTCTACTTATTTCCTATGCTAGTGAATAAGATAATATAAGTATGCATATAAATAGATGTAAGTATGCAAAAATAGATATAAATATGCAGGTTCAAATGTCAGATAAATGTGGGATCGAATAATAGCTTTACTTATGAACTTTCTGGACTCGAACCTGCTTTTAATTCTTGTAACACATTTTTCTGCAAATGTTGACTTTAATGGCATGTATATTACAGTGAAATATTGTCTATCAAATGCAATGTTTGACATACAGAAAATGGTTAGTAGTACTCTTTTAGATAATCTGAAAGGTATATTTCAGCTATAAAAATGCATTGTAAAAATGTCTTTTATCAGTATTTTTTAATATTATTAAGGTTCTCACATCTCTTTAAGATTTATAGTATACAAATTAATTATAAGTCTATAATTAACAAAGGTACAAAATTGGTATTCATTGTGGTTTTCGAACAGTAACTTTTTTTTGTTTTTGCTTTTTGCGTCACACCCAGCGATGCACAGGGGTTACTCCTAGCTCATGCACTCAGGAATTACTCCTGATGGTGCTCAGGGGACCACATGGGATGCTAGGAATCGAACCTGGATCGGTCGTGTGCAAAGCAAACGCCCTACCCACTGTGTCATCGCTCTAGCCCCTCAACAGTAACTTTTAACTCAATAGCAGTTGCAAACAGTTTAACTTTAAGACAATATTTAAATTTCTATTCTATTATCTTTCATTTTATAGACTCAGATCCAAAGAATTGGCTTAATCATAAAATTTATATCATTATGCAGCATAATGTAATCTACATTAATCTATTATATTGATTTAAGTTCATTTGTTTTATTTTTATTTCTTTTTAATTTATTTTGAAACTTTAAAAACACCATGGTTCATAAAGTTATTCATAATGTAGTTGTTTCAGGTATTAAATATTCCAGCACCAATCTCACCACCACTGTGTCCTTTCTTCCAACATTGCCCCCAGTTTCCCACCCACCCTACAAGCCTATCCCATTGGCAGGCACAAATTAATTTACTTAATATTGCTTGTTACTACAAAATGGTAAGTGGAATTATCAACAAATTGTTCAGTAAAAGAAAATTTGTTAATCTCACAATGATGTTATTAAAGCCAGTATCTGAGTGTTTGTTGCTAGTTAAGCCTTCTGTGTTATTGTTTTCACTTACTGAGCTTAGTGGGTTTCTATACTACTTTTGCTTTATGCTCCTTTCTACTATAGTGTCAGTGTTGTGGAATTTGAAGGTGTTTCATGGCCACACTCTCCAGGACCTCCAGAATCAATATCACTGGGATGACTTTCAGCCTACTCCCTTTCTGAGGGTTCCCAGAGTTTTCAGCCCCAAGACCAGTGTACCTGTGAGTTTCATCAACTTGGCTTGATGTCTCTTCTGAACTGAGTTCTGAGCATGTGATTCTGGACTGTCTACATGGCTTTGAAATGCTGGAAGCTGTGGGATGACTTTTTGCTCTATTTTTGGTAATAAACACTGTCTAATTCAAGGACTAGAACATTGCTAGTGATTTATATCTCTTTGTATGCACTTAGGGCCTATTCCCAGCTCAGTGCTTGGGGTTTTCTACCAGTGTTGCTCGGGGGAGACTGTGTGATGCTGGAGATGGAACCAGGACCTCCCCACTTACAGAGGATGCATACCAGGCTTTTGCCTATGTCTTTTTCCCAGTTTTACAAATATTTATTCTTTTGAAGAACCAACTCTTGGTTTTTTGATTCTTTTATGCTGTCCTTTTTTTGTTCTATATAACTTATTCATTCTGTTTTTCTTTTTTGCATTAAAATGACTTAATTTTATGTTTCTTTTTTTCTTATTCTAGTATTCAAAGTTATATGGCATATGTTAATTTTTTGGTGGTGGGCTGCTTACTAGTAGTGCTCAGGTCCTTGTGTCAAGAGGAATGAGATGCATGTGCAAGGAGCCTTGGATCCACTACAGGATTGGACCTGGTTTATTGAAAGCCGTGCTTCTTTAAGGCATATGGGATCAAAGGCATATACAAGCAAGCATTAATCTTCAATGTTATGACAAGATAAAGGTCTGAGTATTTCAGAAACAAGTCTGCTTATTCATTCTCATAACTACAGAGACCATGTAGTCCTTGACTTGCCTTCTGCTGATTGGCAGTTTTCCAGCCAAAGCTGTTTTCTGCTTAACCCTTTCCTCCTGGCTTCTTCACATGGCAGTTTTCCAGCCAAAGCAGTTTTCTGCTTAATTTTACTTTGTGCCTCCTTTACTCAAGAGGCCTGTGGGACCCTCCTGTGGACTCTTGGCCAACCAGGATGATGGTTAAGTATGAAGGTTTGAGGATGCAGTGCTGCTTAGACCATGTGATACCGTGGATTATTTGGGCCACCAGTGAGGGGGCCTCCAGGGTTGAATTGTTTAATGCAGAGGTACCATGTGGTACTGGGGATCAAATTGGGTGGGCCACCTGCTAGGTATATGCTTTAACACTAGCAACTATCTGCATCACTTAAGTAGATTTGATTATTAGATAAATTTTGAGTGCTTTTTTTTTTTTTGGTTGGGGTAGGAGGGTGGGGGGACTGACCTAGCTTTTCTACTGGCTCTGAGCTCAGGGATCACTCATGGCAGGTGAGCATATGGGTTGCCAGAGATTGAATTTGGGTCAGCCACATGCAAGATAAGCAACTTACAAGCTGTACTATCTTTGTGGCCTCTAGAATCTTTTTTTATCTTCTGATAGAAGTTTTGTATTGGGGTTTACTTTTTAGTACTGATTTTCCTATGTACTTTATGTTCTCACAGTTCATTGCTGCATTTGTTTACATAATTTTTAAGAACTTTTCTTTGATTACCTCAATATCCCATTTTTTATTTGGTGAATTGTTAATTGAGTTTTCATACAGTTTTTTTCATATTTTAATAGTGAATTTATTGTTTCATAGCATTTTAATCTGAAAAAATACTTGGCATGATTGCAGTCTTTTAGACACTTTTTTGTTTTTAACATGTAGTCATTTTTGAGAAAGCTTCATATGCAGGAGAACAATTTGTGTTTGGATTTTTAAGGGGTACAGAGCCCTGTCAATGTTTAAACCAATCTAGTCTAACTCCTCATTGAAGTCTATTGATTCTTTACTAATTTTCCTTTTAGTCTGTTCATTGATGAATGTGGGAGTATTCAAGTAACCTGTTACTGTTAAGCTGATGCTTCTATTCAGATCTATTCATAGTTGTTTTAGATAATTTTCTATTCAGTTTGTTGTATATATATATAAATAAATGTTAACTCTTCTTAATCTCTATATCATGTCTGTCACTGTCACTTGTTACCTTCAGCTTGAAGTTTATCTGATGACTTTCCCTACATTTTTATAGTTACCATTTACCTGTGTGATTTTCTCCCCAATATTTCACATCAATGCCATTGCTTATTATTAGCACTAAAGGGGGTCTCCTATACAAAGCAGTGGATTGAATTTTGTCTTTTGATCTCTCCTGTGACAAATATCTAATTTTAGTGCCTACCATATTACTTATTTGTCTGTTTGGTTTTTGGTTTGGAAGCAACACCTGGCATTGCTCAGGCTTACTCTTGGCTCTGTACTCAAGGATTGCTCTTGGTGGGGCTCCGGGACCTTATGTGATGCTGTGAATCAAACCCAGCTCACCCAGGTCAGCTGTGTGCAAGTCAAGTGCCCTACCTGCTGTACTGTCTTTCTGGCCCATTATTTCACTAACTTTAAGATGTTATTTAATTAGAAGATCTTTTTAAAAAATGAGCTGGAGTGATAGCACAGCAGGTAGGGCGTTTGCCTTGCACTCGGCTCCTCTCGGAGAGCCCTGCAAGCTACCGTGAGTACCTCGCCTGCCTGGCCGAGCTTGGCAAGCTACCCGTGGCATATCTGATATGCTAAAAACAGTAACAACAAGTCTCACTATGGAGATCTGCTGGTGCCCGCTCAAGTAAATTGATGAACAGTGGGATGACAGTGATACGGTGATTTTTTAAAATATTTTAAAAAATCTATTGAGGTCCTGTGATTTACAGTACTGTTGATGATGGATTCCCATGCATATAATATCAACACTACATCCCTTACCAGTATACCACCTCCCCCAAGGACCTCAATTTCCCCCCTTTCATCTCTCCCTTCCCCACATTCAGTTGTGTGGATCAGTTCTCCAATTGTATTGCTTTCTCCCTTTGTGTGTGAAACTAGTTTTTATTGATTGAAACTTGCTTAGAAAAATATGAGCAGGAGCAAGAGAGGAATTATGTTCAGGAGACAACACAAGCTTCTCCAGAGTGAAAATAAGCGAGCAAAGAAACATAGAGACAAGTCAAGGGTCAAGAGGGATCATGGGCTTGAAGAACAAGCCAATTTTGGCCCTTTCTTGCTACTCTGCTGTGTATTTTTAAACCCCATATATAAGAGAGATCATTATATGTAATAGACGTAAGAGATATCATCTATATCTATGCATGTATGTGTTCAAGGAAGAACTCAGATTTGAAGAACAAGCCACTTTTGTTGCTACTCTGATCTATATCAAGCCCCATATATAAGAGAGATCATTCTGTATCTGTGTGTTTCCTTCTGACACTCACTTAGCATATATCATTTAGTTCCATCTATATTGCAGCAAATTGCTTGCATATAATGAATAGAAATCTTAATTTTAAGTTACAAAAATAAAATTAAAAGTTTAAGTGTTTTGTTAACATATTTGACAGATCCTTCTTGACCCCAAATTTGGTAATATTTATACCAATTTCTTTGGTAAAAACTGTTAAAAAGTATGCTACTCATATTCTTAATTCTTAATTATATTTTATGTACAATACAGTAAGAATTTATTTTTGCTTTTCCTCAAATAATAATTTTCAGCTCTTCCTATTAAGTAATCTTTTTCTGCTTTAATCACACATAATTTGTATTATTTTCTTACATTGTTCAATTTGCTGATGTTCTCACTAGGACTTAGTTGTTCTGTCCATTCTTGTTCAATTCTCTCCATTTTGCTTTCATTATTTTGATTATTTAAAACAATTTTTACTGTGTTTGTGATTTGATTTTTGTAATACTTATTAAAAATATGTTAGTAATCTTAGATTTCATCCCATATATTGTAGTTGATTTATCCTTCTTTTTCTGATCTCACTTGTAATCAGAATTATTGGTGAGCTGACAGTTTTGTCATAGAAAGGGCAAGGCAAATTGGTTCATATGGGAATGAAACTTGTGACCTTTGATTTCCTAGCACCCTTCTTTTCTCTAGCTGAATTCTCAAAGACTTCCTATTCTTAAGTCTGAGTAACTGTTTTTCTTTTCTTTTTTTATACAGAAGTACTGTTTCTAGTCTTGAAGGAAATCCATGCAAATAGAGGACAAGAGAGAAACCCAAGTCTTAGATTTACTATAACGTTTATGAAATATTCTTCATATGCTATCAGCAACCACAAGATTGAAGTTGTGAATTTTAGTCATAGCTTGTATATTTTTACTTATTATACAGATACCCACTGATTCTTCTTTTCTAACTTGATAGAACATTCCTTTTTTTAATAAAAATTTATTTTAGGGGCTGGAGCAGTAGCACAGTGGGTAGGACGTTTGCTATACATGTGCCAACCTAGGTTTGGTTCCCAGCATCCCATATGGTCCCCTGAGCATGGAGTAATTCCTGAGTGAATGAGCCAGGAGCAACACCTGTGCATCACTGGGTGTTACCCAAATAGAAAAAAAAATTAGTCACTATGTAGCACTGTAGCACTGTCCTCCCTTGTTCATCAATTTGCTTGAGCAGGCATCATTAATGTCTCCATTGTGAGACTTGTTACTGTTTTTGGCATATCGAATATGCCACGGGTAGCTTGCCAGGCTCTGCCTTGCAGGCGGAATACTCTGGGTAGCTTGCTGGGCTCTCTGTGAGGGACGGAGGAATTGAACCCAGGTCAGCCACATGCAAGGCAAATGCCCTACCCACGGTGCTATTGCTCCAGTCCTATGATATATTTTTATTAATAGGGTTTCATGCATACAGCTTTCCAACATCATACCCTCTAGCAAGTGTCTGCTTCACTCTACCATTGTCTCGGAGTCCCTCCATTGAATATGCAAATTCAGGGTTTAAAAAATGACAAATTGTTTCAAATTTTAGTCTTGTATTCTTATATGGAATAACATTTTGTCATTCTGCTTTTATTTTATTATTTCATTGATTTCTATTCATACTTAACATCTTATTTTTATATTATAGAAAATATCTGCTTATGTCTTTGCTCTTTTTTCTGTTAGAAGACTGTCTTTATGTTGATGTTAATTACTTTTGATATTAATATTTTCTTTGTTAATCTATTACGTTAGCTAACAATGACTTCTATGTAGTGTAAACCCTAAATCTCTGTGACTTAAAATAAGTTGTTTTGAACTAGATATTGTGTGTATAAGACTGAGCTAATCTGGGCTTGGGGGAGATAAATTGGAGGGTTTTTGGGACACTATAGGAGATAAGTATTTATATAATACTGATACCAGTATTACTTGGATTTTCAGTTTTGAAATAGTTAAGATCTAGGTTTCTTTCATCTCTTCCCAATAGTCTTCTTCACAAACCAAGTCTTCTTCAACAGTATTTTGGAAATTGATATTCTTTTGCACTTAAGTATAATATTCTTAACTAATTAGTAAATTCCAAGAAAATTCTCATGAAGGCTAATGTGAGAACTGACATTTTATCATTTTAAATATTTTTATTTTTAAGAACTATTCCTCCTTCAAATTTGGTTTTCCCTAATATATATAATTAAATACTTAATTATATAATTTGCCTTCTTTGATTTAAATTTATATTCACTGTCACTGTCATCCCGTTGCTCATCGATTTGTTCGAGCAGGTACCAGTAACGTCTCTCATTGAGAGACTTATTGTTACTGTTTTTGGCATATCCAATACGAACGGGTAGCTTGCCAGGCTCTGCCGCAGGGGTGCAATACTCTCAGTAGCTTGCTGGGCTCTCCGAGAGGGGTGGAGGAATCGAACTCGGGTTGGCCACGTGAAAGGCGAATGCCCAACCTCTGTGCTATCGCTCCAGCCCAAATTTGTATTCATTTATTTTAAATATATACGGTGTATATCTCATTTTCATATATATATATATGAGCCATGTATGGTGATGCTTAGGGATTACTTCTGCACTCACGAGTCATTCCTGGTAGGTTCAGGGGACCATATTTGGTGCCAGGAATCAAACCTGCATTGGCCACATGCAAGGCAAATACCCTACCAACTGTACTATCACTCCATTCTGTATATGTACAATGTCTCCTTCAATTTAGATCTCCCTAACACATTTAATTAAATATATAATGTATATATACATATATGTACAGATTTTGGGCTACACCCTGTGTGTTTAGGACTAGCTCCTGGCTTTGTACACATGGATCACTTCTTGGGATCTGGGGAGCCGTATGGGGTGCTGGGGATTGAACTTGTCAGCTGCATGCAATGATAGCACCCTATTCTTTGTATGATTTCCCTAGGCATTAAATGCATATGTTTTATCTAGAGAGAGCTCATATCTTTAGTAAGTGTTTAAAATGCAGAAACTTTCATTAGATCCTAAGTAGTTTACATTTTGCTTAGATATTTGAATTTCATTAGACTTCTTCTTGTGATTGCAATTCAGTTGTTTTAAAATTTTTATCATATCCAGGGATCTAATATCTTATTCATTCTAGGATTTTTTTCATTTATATTCCTCTTGGGCTTCTGTAGACAATCTCTATTTTATATATTTTTTATTATGATCCTTCTAGATTTATGTTATGTCCCTGGATGATGAGAGTGTGAGAATAATAAAAACAGAGTGGCATCCACTGATGCAAAGGTGACTTGTGTTATCAGTACAAGCAGACATGTGAAACACAATAGGAGATGAAGACCTGGCAGTATGAGGGGTCCTGCCTAAATTAAAATTAACAGGTGTTTCTGATATATACCTCCAAAATATGGCATAAGTTTTGGCTTCTAATTGGGTTAGTTTGAGTTGTCTTCTGGACTCTATGTTCATGGTATTGTATGTTTAGAGTGTGATGAAGTGTAATGAGTGTATAGAGTGTGATGTATAGAATATATAATGAAGCCTTCTTTGATAAGGACTACTATGACTCTCTCAGGACTTCTTCCCTGCAAATGGACAGCCAGCTAGGAGTTCTATGGACCGCTAGTGTTTCTGTCAGTTAGCCTTTCTCCTAAATCTCTGCCCTACTGGATAGTATTGCTCCCTTTAATCTTTACTGCTAGTTGAATTGTATGTTTGTAGTGTTATTATGTGGAATCCCCTACCCCTCAGTAAAATCATATTGTAATTATATGCGATTAGCTTAAATTGTAAGATGAAGTATTTCTCTTAAAAGTGACAGGAGGTTAGCACTCTTGAAATGTGAACCTCACATAGCAATCTCTGTATGTTAGCAGACTGTTTTCTTTTAGAATTTTAATATATATTCCAATCTTTATACATTTTCCCCACCTAAGTTTAATAAATGTGGTTGAGAGATCTATCTTTGTCTTGTACATTTTAAAGGGAAGACTGCTATTTTTCCATGAAGAATGAAGTTATTCAGATGTTTCTAACATGTGTTTTTATCAAATTTAGATGCCCGATAAAGGAATATATATTTATCGATAAGTTTCATTAAACTTTTTACCTTTTTAGGGTCTGGGAGTTGATACAGTGGGTAAAGCTTTTGCCTAGAATGCTGCCAACCAAAGTTTGATCCCTGGCACCACATATAGTCCCCTAAGCCCCATCAGAAGTGCAAGGCCAGAAGTAAGCCCTGAGCACCACCAGATGTGCTCCCCCTCCCCCCAAAAAAACACCCCCCAAAACACCAAGCAATAGCACTAAAAAATTTCACCCTTCTTTACATGGGACTGATTCTAGTCTTTTATATAATGTCTTATTAATTTTAATATTTGTGTTTTAAAAGTCTGTGAATTAAACTGTAATGTTATATAACCTTTTAATACTCTTTTTAAATCTGGTTTGTCTTGCTTCTTTCCTTCTTTCCCTCCTTCTTTCACTCCTCCCCTGCTTCCCTCCTTCCCTCTTTCCTTCCTTCCTTCTGCCTGGCACATGCAAGACAATTTTTATCTTTATTCTGAGACATTTACCTTATTACATATTTTTTACTGTTTTCTCTGATTTTTATGTTATGATGATTGTTTGTTATTGCATATTTATTTTTTTATGGAGGAGTTGGGTGTGGGCCACCCAACTCTTGCTCAGATCATGCTCAGTGATCACTCCTGTTAATGCTTTGGAGACCATATGAAGTGTGGGAGACAAAACAAGGATTGGCCATGTGTAAAGAAAACACTTTAACCCTGGTACTCTTTCTCTGGCCCCTTGTTTTATATATCTAATTTAATTTTTTCCCGTAAGATGAAATCTTAGAAGTAAATCTTTATTTAAATTATTAACCTGTAGCCAGAGCAATGGTACAGTAGGTAGGGTGCTTCTCTTGCACCCTGCCTACTCCAGTTTTATCTCTGGCACCACATATGGTCTCCCAGATCCTGCCAGGAGTGATCTTGAGTATAGAGCCAGAAGTAAGTCCTGAGCACTGCCCCCTGTGATATTAAATAATAAAAGTAGTTCAGTTGCTAAGCCTTTTGAATGTATACCATGCCACCTATATTCTAGAAAGACATGAAAAAATTATCTTTTCACAACATTTTTTCCTACTCATGCATGCTTTATTATAATTTTAAAGCAGTCCTGTTCATTTATTCCTTTTGATTGTCATCTCCAGAAAATAATGATGTGTTTTTCTTTCACTTTTTGCTTGATTTTCATTTATTAATATTTTATCAACTTATATGCTTTTATTAACTTTTGAATTACTAATATATCTGATCTCTAAGAATATATAGTTAGGAGATGAGTTGAGTGTATTATTTAATACAGATATTCTCGCTGTTTACCTTAATTCTTTATAGCCTTCTATATCATTGACTTATTTATTGATAAGTTTTTCACTAAAATTTTTCTATTTATTTCTATTATTTTCTATTTATTTTTTCTATTTATTTATTATTTATTTCTGTTTATGTATTTATGTAATTTGTTTGTGCACTGACAAGTATTAAACTTCATTGTGTTTTTCTGAATTCCTACCCCCACTGGAGTATGAACTTCTCAAAGCAGAGAAGGTTGGCATCTAATGATTTTATTTGCAGTGTGTCTTCCAAATATGTAAAATGAGCACATAAAAATATATATTATGTTTTCATACCCATTGAGCCTATCACAATGATTGTTCTTTGGTAGTCAGTTTCCGTAATTTGGAGGTAAGGGCAATAGAGTAAAATTTTGCAAGGATTAGCTGATTGTGATATACAATAGTTGCACATAGTTTTTAAAATTTGATCATATTAGCAGTGGCGAATTAATTATAGTTTTTCAGCAAAGCAAAAATATATATGTATATCTGAATTAGTAAGATTTTTTAAATTTTCATTTTTTTGTTTTGATTTTTGGGCTCCCCCTCAGCACTGAGGGTTTACTCGTGGTTCTTTACTCAGAGATCACTCCTTGCGGTGTTTAGGGAACCATATGGGGTACTGGGAAGCGAACTTGGGTCTGCTGTGTGCATAGCAAGTGCTCTGCCCACTGCACTATCTCTTCAATCAGAGAATCTACGTACTATATATATGTAGAGAATATAATGTTGATAGTGTCTTTTTTTGTAAGTTATTTAAAATTTTTAAAAATACGTTCACTCATTCATTTTGTACACTGGGGATCAGAGCCAGGGCTCTGATATGTTTGATACATGCACTCTACATCTGAGCTGAAACACTGGCCTCTAAAGTATTTTAATTTCTCAGTTGGCAGGGAGGTTATCATA